>NC_089587.1:141017628-141139253 GCF_019320115.1 Miscanthus floridulus | reverse complement strand
GGTTGCTATATCAATGCAAATGGCCAAGAGTGAGTTTGAGCCAGCCATGGGGCTTAAATAGAAGCCCCCACAAAATAGAGCTATTGTACCCCTTCACTGGGCACAACTCGGGGTGACCGGACGCTCCGGTCAGTTCAACCGATGCAGGGACCCTATGCGTCCGAGCGCCCTGAAGCGCAAAGGCGCCCCAGTCGTGCTTGCACTTCCTCTCTTCAAAAAAAACGCCGATCGCCTGATCTCAACGGTCAAGTGATGACCGGACGCGTTAGTTAGAAAGTGACCGGACACAGGACCCCAACATCCAATCGTTTCCAGTAAGGTTCTAAACACGAAATTTCATGACCGGACGCGCCCGGTCATGCTCGACCGGACTCACCCGGCGTCCGGTCACTCAACGTTTCCTCTATGCGCCTCACGTCAGCGTACGTCAGCACTAATCGGACTCAGACCATGAGCGTCCGGTCAGTTTACACGCTAGCGTTCAGTCAGAAGACTGAGACCGTGTGCTTGCTGCTATCACTGACTGGAGTCTGAACCCAGCGTCCGGTCACTGCACCACCAGCGTCCGGTCACTCTATGAACCACTATCTTTTCTGTATAGGCCGCCGGTGGCACATAATGGTTTGTTTTTCAGCCCACGTTATAAATACCACATCCATTCGTGTATGGGGGTACTTTTGCTCATTCCAACAGCTAGAAACATTTTGAGAGTGCTAAGAAGAGCAAGGTCCTAGTGAGGTGATTGAGATTTGAGAATCCCAAAGAGAGCCCTCATTAGTGAAGCAAGAGTAGCAAAGTGTGCATCCACCCTTCTCATTAGGCTTGTCATGGTCAAGTGAGAGTTTGTGCTTGTTACTCTTGGTGATCGCCATCACCTAGATGGCTTGGTGGTGATTGGGAGTTTGGTGATCATCCAACGAAGTCTGTGGGTGACCCAACTCAAGTTGTGAGTGGTTGTTGGGTGATTCACCACGACAGAGTGTCAAAGAATCAACCCGTAGAGAGCACTTGATCCTTGCGCGGATCAAGGGGAGCTACACCCTTGCGTGGGTGCTCGAACGAGGACTAGTGGGGAGTGGTGACTCTCCGATACCTCGGCAAAACATCGCCACGTTCCTTCTCCTTGCTTTACTTTAAGCATTTACTTTGAGCAATTCATTACTTGTCTTTTACATTCCTAGAATTGCCATTCTAGAGTAGGATTGAAACTTAGGGTTCTAAACTTTTGTGCGTTAGATCAATAGAATCACTTTCTAGGCACAAGGGGTTAATTGGGCTAACCATAGGATTTGATTGTTGCAAAGAAATTTGTAATTAGGCCAATTCACCCCCCCTCTTGGACATCTTGATCCTTTCACCAATAGTTGACATGTGCCTAATGTGCTCTTTCTCTCAACTTTGCACCCCGCATAATCGGAGTCCGAATATCCAATCAACTCAAATCTTGCTCCTTTGGGTTACCACATCCAACATTTTGTGTATGCTTCAAGTACCTCAATATTCTCTTTTTTTGCTTTCGAATGACTTTCTCTTGGTGAGGCTTGAAATCTAGCACACATGCATATACTAAACATCACATCCGACCTTGATGCGGTCACATAAAGTAGGCTTCCAATCATAGACCGATACATCTTTTGATCCACCATGTTGCCACAAGCATCACTATCCAAGCATCCACTTGTCCCCATTGGTGTACTAATAGCTTTACTATCATCCATTCCAAACTTCTTGAGCATGTCCTTGATATACTTGCCTTGACTCACAAATGTGCCATTCTTCATTTGCTTGATTTGAAGACCAAGGAAGTAGCTAAGCTCTCCAATCATAGACATCTCAAACTCACTTGCCATCATCTTGCCAAACTCCTCACAAAAATCTTGATTTGTTGACCCAAAAATGATCTCATCAACATAGACTTGCATTACAAACAAGTCATTTCCAATCTTCTTGGTGAAAAGAGTGGTGTCAACCTTTCCCATCTTAATCCCTTAGAGAGTAGGAATCTCTCTATCTCTCATACCATGCTCTAGGTGCTTGTTTTAATCCATACAAAGCCTTTCTCAACTTGTAAACATGGTTGGGTTTCTTCTCATCTTCAAAACCGGGAGGTTGCTCAACATACACAAGCTCATTGATGTACCCATTGAGAAATGCACTCTTCACATCCATTTTGTACAACTTGATGTTGTGGGCACAAGCATAGGCTAACAAGATTCTAATTGCTTCCAATCTTGAAACCGGGGCATATGTTTCTCCAAAGTCAAGACCTTCAACTTGACTGTAACCTTAAGCCACTAATCTTGCTTTGTTCCTTATTACTATCCCATCTTGATCTTGCTTGTTCCGAAAGACCCACTTAGCTCCAATCACATTATGATCCTTAGACCTCTTAACTAACTCCCATACTTGGTTTCTTGTAAAGTTGTTTAGCTCTTCATGCATAGCATTGACCCAATCAACATCCTTCAAAGCTTCATCTATCTTCTTAGGTTCAATGGATGACACAAATAAGAAATGCTCACAAAATGAAGCCAATCTTGATCTAGTTTGCACACCTCTTGAAATATCACCAATGATAGTGTCCAAGGGATGATCTGTTGCAACATTGGTTGGTTGAAGCACTTACACTTGATTGCTTGCATTTGATAGATCACTTGGTTGAGATGATGAACTAACCACTTGTTGTTGATCTTGCACTTTGTCATCACTAGTACTCGCTTGAACTTGATCATGAGAACCACTAGCTTGCACATTTGTGTTAGAGAGCACTTGATTCTTGTCATCTTCAACATCAATCACCTCTCTAGGCCTTATATCACCAATGTCCATGTTCTTCATTACATTGACCAATTGAGTGCCTCTTACATCATCTAGATTCTCATCTTCCTCTTGGGAATCATTTGTTTCATCAAACTCCACATCATGAACCTCCTCAAGAGTACCACTAGCCAAATTCCAAACTCTATATGCCTTGCTAGTAGTGGAGTAACCAAGCAAGAAACCTTCATCATATTTCTTTTCAAACTTGCTCAATCTAGTGCCTTTCTTCAATATGTAGCATTTACAACCAAAAACTCGAAAGTATCCTATGTTGGGCTTTCTTCCATTCAAAAGCTCATAAGGAGTCTTCTCCATCATGGGGTGACAATAGAGTCGGTTGCTATAATAATAAGCCGTGTTGATTGCTTCGGCCCAAAATGAATGACTCACATTGTACTCACTCAACATTGATCTTGCCATGTCAATCAAAGTTCCATTCTTTCTTTCAACTAGGCCATTTGATTATGGAGTGTACTTGGTCGAGAATTGATGTCTAATTCCAAATTCATTACACAACTCATCAATTCTAGTGTTCTTGAATTCACTACCATTGTCACTTCTAACTTTCTTGATGGTTGTTTCAAACTCATTGTGAATGCCCTTGACAAATGATTTGAATGTTGCAAACACATCACTCTTGTCAACAAGAAAAAATACCCATGTGTATCTAGTGAAATCATCCACAATCATAAATCCATATTTGTTCCCACCAATGCTTGTGTATGTGGTTGGTCCAAACAAGTCCATGTGCATCAACTCAAATGCCTTAGATGTGCTCATCATGCTCTTCTTAGGATGTGTGTTACCAACTTGTTTTCCGGCTTGACATGCACTACATAACTTATCCTTCTCAAATGTGACATCTTTCAAGCCTCTAACTAAGTCATGCTTAATCAACTTGTTCAATTGTTTCATTCCAACATGACCAAGCCTTCTATGCCATAACTAACCCATGCTAGACTTAGTGATCAAACATGTTGTCAATTGAGCTTCTCTAGCATTAAAATCAACCAAGTATAGATTTTCATATCTAAATCCTTTGAATATCAAGTTAGAGCCATCTACACTTATAATCTCTACATCATCCACACCAAATATGCATTTGAAACCAAGATCACACAGTTGAGCTACCGACAAAAGGTTGAAGTTCAAGCTCTCTACTAGTAGCACATTGGAAATGCTCAAGTCATTGGATATTGCAATCTTACCAAGCCCTTTGACCTTGCCTTTGCCATTGTCACCAAATGTGATACTATCAATCCCATTGCTCTTGTTTTCATTGATTGAATTGAACATTCTTGGATCACCGGTCATGTGTTGTGTGCACCCACTATCAAGTACCCAATGCCTTCCTCTGGCTTTGTAATTAACCAACAAAAGAAGATCAATTCTTTTTAGGTACCCAAACTTTCTTAGGTCCTTGAAGGTTAGTTACCAAAGTCTTTGGTACCCAAACAACCTTCTTCTTTGGGCCCACAATTGGTGTACCAATGAATTTAGCCTTCACTCCATTGGCACCCTTAACAAGCATGTAACAAGAATCAAATTTAATTGAGGATACATTAGGTAGCTTGTTCTTGTTAGTCTTGCAATATTGCTCTATATGCCCAACTTGCTTGCATCTATTGCAAAACCGGCCATTGCCCTTCACAAAGCTAACTTTGGGAGTGACAAAGGCCACCTTGCTTTTCTTGGGGGTATAGCCTAATCCCTCTTTGTTGAGAGAAAACCTTTGGCTACCGAAGCACTTTAGCAAGCGGGCATCTCCACCATAGCCATTGCCTAAGGCACAAGTGAGCTCATTCACCTCCTTCTTAAGGGTCTCATTTTCCACCATTAATGAGGCATCACAAGTGAGACCATCACTCAAAGGTGAAGTAGAAGTAGTAGTGCTACAAGAAGTGTTAGTGGGAGCAACTATAATGGGCTTATAAAAAGATTCATCAATAAGATCACATGTTAGTCCCACATCATATGATACAATCACTTGCTCCTTCTTAGCTTCCTCTTTGACTTGCTCGATGAGAGAAGAGTGAGCTTTCTCAAGCTTAGAGTGAGCTTTGCCAAGCTTCTCATGGGCTTCCATTAGCCTCTCATGAGTGTCATTGAGCTCATCAAGGGATTGCTCAAGAAATTTGACTTTCTTGTTTAATTCCTTGCACTCCTTTCTCTTCATCTCAAAGCAAGTATGCACTTGCTCACACATGTCCATGAGCTCCTCCTTGGAGTACTCCTCATCATCATCATCACTCCTACAAGCATCACTTTCACATTCAACATCATCACTCACATCATATTTTACCTTGGTAGGTTTTGCCATGAGGCATGTCGAAGAAGTGTCAAAGATGGAGGGCTTGTTGTTGACGGCGATGCTTGCTAGTGCTTTCTTGATAGATTTCTTGCCATCATCACTAGAGTCATCACTATCCAAAGAGCCATCACTATCCCAAGTGACCACATAGCCTCCACCCTTCTTCTTCTTTTGTAAGGTCATTCTCTTCTCCTTTTCTTTCTTATCCTTCTTGTGCTTCTTCTTCTCATCCTCATCATTGTCACTATTGTAGGGACAATTTGCTACAACGTGATCGGGACTCTTACAATTGTAGCATCTTCTCACATATTTTTTTGCTTTTGGTGTGATCTCTTCTCTTTCTGGCACCATAGCCCTTCTTCTTCATGAATTTTCCCATCTTGCGTACAAAGAGGGCCATACCTTCATCATCAATATCACTAAGATCATCATCATCACTTGATTCTTTCTTAGACTTGCCCTTGTTCTTGGATGATGATGAGCTAGCCTTGAATGCTATACTCCTCTTCTTCTTTTCTTTTGCTTCCTTCTTGTCATTCCCCTCCCTTTCCACAAGGTATGTCTCTTGGGTCATGACATCACCTAGTACTTGGTTAGGGATAATCTCCTTCAATCCTCCTCTTATGATAAGCAATCTCAACATCTCAAATCTTAGAGGTAAGCACATCAAGAACCGATGAGAGACATCATCATCCTTGATCTTCTCTCCCAAGGCCTTCAAGTCATTTACAATCACTTGCAACCGATGGAACATTTCTAGAATGCTCTCATCTTCCTTCATCTTGAAGCTTGTTAACTTATCCTTGAGAATGTACAACTTAGCACTCTTCACCGCTGGTGTGCCCTCATATGTTTCCTCCATCCTCC
Source organism: Miscanthus floridulus (assembly GCF_019320115.1). Lineage (NCBI taxonomy): Eukaryota > Viridiplantae > Streptophyta > Magnoliopsida > Poales > Poaceae > Miscanthus > Miscanthus floridulus. Next base: position 141,133,255 of record NC_089587.1, on the reverse strand, counting down.
TCCACACCTCATTTGCTCTTTCACAATCCTTGATTTGCTCAAACACCTTAGAATCAATGACATTGTATATGGTGTTGAGAGCCATTGTATTGCATTGCTTGTTAGTCTTGTCTTGGTTGGTGGGGTCATTGGGATCAATGATAGCATAGTCATTCTCGGTCACCTCCCATACTTGATCATTGATTGAACCAAGATACATCCTCATCTTTCCCTTCCAATAATCATAGCATGTGCCATCAAAGAACGGTGGTTTGCCCCCCACATGGTTGAACACAACTTGAGCCATAATTTGACACCGAGGTTGTTAAGCCTTCAATCAAACGGTGACCATGGCTCTGATACCACTTGAAAGGTCCTAATATGGCTAGAGGGGGGGTGAATAGCCTATTTAAAAATCTACAAATCAACTAGAGCACTTTGATTAGTATGACAAATGGTGAAATACAAACTTGCTCTAGCTCTACAAGGGTTGCAAGCCACCTATCCAACAATTCTAGTTGCAATGATTACTAGGCACACAACTTGCAATGTTACTACTCACTAAGAGCTCTCAATTTTGCTACTCTAAAGAGCTCCACTAGATGAACTTAAAATAACAAAGCAAGCTCTCAATTCTAATTACACTAAAGAGCTTGCCACAACTAGTTTGCAATAATATAAATGAGTGAGTGGGGTTATTATAGCGCTGTGTAGAGGAGTGAACCAATCACAAGATGAATACTAAATCAATCACAGGGAGAATACCAAAGGGCAAGAGACAACTAATTTTTCTCCCGAGGTTCACGTGCTTGCCAGCACGCTAGTCCCCGTTGTGTCGACCAACACTTGGTGGTTCAGCGGCTAAGAGGTGTTGCACGAACCTCGTCTACGCAATTGGACACCGCAAGAACCTACCCACAAGTGAGGTAACTCAATGACACGAGCAATCCACTAGAGTTACCTTTCAGCTCTTTGCCGAGGAAGGCACAAGACCCCTCACAATCACCATGATCGGAGCCGGAGACAACCACCAACCTCCGCTCAACGATCCTCACTGCTCTAATCCATCTAGGTGGCGGCAACCACCAAGAGTAACAAGTGAATCCCGCTACAAAACATGAATGCCAAGTGCCACTAGATGCAATCACTCAAGCAATGCGATTGGATTCTCTCCCAATCTCACAAAGATGATGAATCAATGATGGAGATGAGTGGGAGGGCTTTGGCTAAGCTCATAAGGTTGCTATGTCAATGCAAATGGCCAAGAGAGTGAGCTTGAGTCGGCCATGGGGCTTAAATAGAAGCCCCCACGAAATAGAGCCATTGTACCCCTTCACTGGGCACAACTCGGGGTGATCAGATGCTCCGGTCAGTTCGACCAGACACAGGACCCCAGCGTCTGGTCGCCCGATGCTTGCCACGTGTCATTAGCTTCAAATGCTGATTGCCTGATCTCAACGGTCAAGTGATGACCTGATGCGTTAGTTAGAAAGTGACCGGATGTAGGACCCTAGTGTCCGGTTGTTTCCAGTAAGGTTCCAAACGCGAAATTTCACGATCGGACATGTCCAGTCATGCTTGACCGGACTCACCTGGCGTCCGGTCACTCAATGTTTCCTCTGTGCGCCTCACGTTAGTGTACATCAGCACTGACCGGACTCAGACCATGAGCGTCCGGTCAGTTTACACGCCAGTGTCCAGTCACAAGACCAAGACCATGTGCTTACTGCTATCACTGACTAGACTCTGAACCCAGTGTCCAGTCACTCTGTGAACCCCTATCTTTTCTGTATAGGGCGCCAGTGAAGTTTCTAACCCTTACTCACATGTGCCAACCATCAAGTGTATCACCTTGTGCACATGTGTTAGCATATTTTCACAAGCATTTTCAAGGGTGTTAGCACTCCACTAGATCCTAAATACATATGCAATGAGTTAGAGCATCTAGTGGCACTTTGATAACCGCATTTCAATACGAGTTTCAACCCTCTTAATAGAACAGCTATCTAACCTAAATGTGATCACACTCGCTAAGTGTCTTGATCACGAGAACAAAATGGCTCCTACTATTTATACCTTTGCCTTGAGCCTTTTGTTTTTCTCTTTCTTCTTTTCCAAGTTCAAGCATTTGATCATCACCATGCCATCACCATCGTCATGATCTTCACCATTGCTTCATCACTTGGAGTAGTGCTACCTATCTCATAATTACTTTGATAAACTAGGTTAGCACTTAGGGTTTCATCAATTAACCAAAACCAAACTAGAGCTTTCAATCTCCCCCTTTTTGGTAATTGATGACAACCCTTACACAAAGATATGAATTGAGATTTAATTGAATCCACATTGCTTGCCCAAGCTTATTTACCATGTGTAAAAGAATATGGACAAGTTTCATGAACTCCAAATGGTAGCAATTGCTTCCCCTACATATGTGCTAAGAGTTTGGATTGTAGGTTGCACATATGCTTAGATAGGAAATATAGGAGACAATTTCTACCGTATGATGCTAAGGTATAAGAGATGGACCTTTGAAGCGTGATACCAATCGGAGTGCACCAATATATCATCCTTAGCACCATTAGTAACTATACATACACAAAAACTAGAATACCCCATGAGATCAGCATTACAAGCAAGGGTCTAGTTTCCATAAGATGAACATAAGTCTAGTTACTTTAGCCTATGCATGCTAGTTTTTCATTTCACCATTCAAGCATATAACTAGCATACACCACACAAGCATGGATATTGAAATTTAGAACTTGTGCCATGCAAGCAAATATATGAAATGCACATTTAAATGCAACATACAAGTTTATGAGCTTGCTCCCCCTACTTGTGTGCATTTTTTATGATCCCCTTACAATGTCAATGTTTCATTTGTTTGCTCCTTCTATCTTACTATCTTTGTGAATTTCTCCCCCTTTGTCAACAATTAGCACAAAGATGAGCTCAAATTATAGATAGGTTGGGGTGAAACCATGTGAAATGAGGATCATTTTCCCAATTTGGTTCAATCTAGATTACTTGCAAAAGATATTTAACTTGGTTTGATCCAAGGACAAGCTTCTTCACACCTCCAAATATGGGTTATCTTGTACCATGTTGAGTTAAACACTTGTAGCTTATTTTCTAGATCAAACACTAGGTTTACAAGTCCACAAACATGTCATATGCTACCACTATTTTAAACATACAAGCAATAGTGGTACCATATAAGCATCAAATTCATTTGATTTTAATGAATGAGCCTAGGACATCAATATGCTTTGTTCTTGAATGTTGAACCAGGTTGTTGGTGAGCTTTACGACACTCTCATTGTCACATAGCAATGGCACTTGCTTGAATTTAATTCCAAAGTCACTCAAAGTAGCCTTCATCCAAAGTAATTGAGCACAACAACTACCGGTCGAAATGTACTCCGCTTCGGCGGTTGAAAGTGCTACACTATTTTGCTTCTTTGATGACCAAGACATAAGTGATCTTCCCAATTGAAAGCATCTAGGCCCCTAGTTGGGTTTTGGTGATTAATGACAATACATGATTACTGTGACTAACGTGTGTTTTGCAGAGGTAAATTAAGTTAGGTCACGGTAATGGAGATCGTTTGGGATATCATAATGGTCATGCCCCCACGATGGAAATCGTTTTGGTTTTCAAAGGATGGACAATAAGGTTAAGGATGGACTAGTTCTAAGTGTCGACTGGAGTTGGAGTGACACTTAGAGTAGTTTAGGACTTTGTTTTTTTTCCTTTGGTCGTACTATTAATGGGGGTATAGATGGGTAGCTTGACCTAGGTGAGTCTAGTGGGTTAGGTGTGGTGCACACTTGCTATAACTAGCGCTAGGTAGCTCTAAAATAGACCTTAGATCCAATGGAGCAAACTTCATTCACATATGATCGAGAGTTGGAAGTGAATGGAGGGTCAAATACTGATCGGACGCTGGCTTTGGTGTGACCAGATGCTAGCTCAGAGTCCGGTTAGTTCATTTGATCAAGGTGAAGTAGTCTGGATGTGATCGGACGCTGAGAAGTGAAGTGACCGGACGCTGAAGGCCAGCATCCGATCGACATCAGTAAGGTTCCAATGAGGGTAAATTGTGACCGGACGTGTCCGGTCAGTGCTGACCGGACGCTGGCCAGCGTCTGGCCACACTGTAAACACTGGGTTTTAGGGTGAACTAACCGGCGCATCCGGTCAACATGACCGAAGCATCTAGTCACCCCACAGAGGCACATAACGGTTCATTTTTCAGCCCATGTTATAAATACCACCTCCATTCGTGTGTGGGGGTACTTTTGCTCCTTCCAACAGCTGAGAAACACGTTTGAGAGTGCGAAGAAGAGCAAGGTCCTAGTGAGGTGATTGAGATTTGAGAATCCCAAAGAGAGCCCTCATTAGTGAAGCAAGAGTAGCAAAGTATGCATCCACCCTTCTCATTAGGCTTGTCATGGTCAAGTGAGAGTTCGTGCTTGTTACACTTGGTGATCACCATCACCTTGATGGCTTGGTGGTGATTGGGAGTTTGGTGATCATCCGATGGAGCTTGTGGGTGATCCAACTCAAGTTGTGAGTGGTTGTGGGTGATTCACCGCGATGGAGTGTCAAAGAATCAACCCGTAGAGAGCACTTGATCCTTGCATGGATCAAGGGGGAGCTACACCCTTGCACGCTTGCTCCAACGAGGACTAGTGGGGAGTGGTGACTCTCCGATACCTCGGCAAAACATCACCGCGTTCCTTCTCCTCCCTTTACTTTAAGCATTTACTTTGAGCAATTCATTACTTATCTTTTACATTCCTAGAATTGCCATGCTAGAGTAGGATTGGAACTTAGGGTGCTTAACTTTTGTGCGTTAGATCAATAGAATCACTTTCTAGGTATAAGGGGTTAATTGGGCTAACCATAGGATTTGATTATTGCAAAGAAATTTGTAATTAGCCCAATTCACCCCCCTCTTGGGCATCTTGATCTTTCAATTGGTATCAGAGCCTCGTGCTCACGTATTTAGGCTTAACCGCCTAGAGCAAGATGTCTCATAGGGATGGACCTCCTCCTATCTTTGAGGGAGATGATTTTCCTTATTGGAAAATTCGCATGGAGGCGTATCTAGAAGCTCTAGATGTTGGTATTCTTAGAGCCGCCTCACATGGCTTCCCAAAACCTTAGGATGCTACTCACCTACAAGGCAATGAGGTGAACTACATGAAGTGGAATGCAAAGGCTCGAAACACCATCTTTAGAGGCCTTTGCAAAGATATGTTCAATCGGGTAAGGAACCACAAAGACACCCATGCACTATGGTCGGACGTTTGTGCGCTCCATGAGGGAACTAAGAGTGAGCGTGAGGAACGCTATCACCTTGTCATGAAAAAGCTCAACTCTTTTGAAATGCTTCCTAAAGAATGTGCTAATGAGATGTATTCATGATTGAATATTCTTGTAGAGGAAGTCAATGGGCTTGGACTCACTCAAATGCAACCATCCGATGTTGTAAGAAAGACTTTGAGTGTCCTCCCCATTGATAAATATGGGCATATTGTGACCATGCTTCATCAAGGTGATCTTTCCACCGCTACACCGACACAAATCTTGGGAAAGATCAATGCTCATGAGATGTACATGCACATCACGCCATAAGATGGCTCATCCTCTACCAAGAAGAAAGATAAGGACTTAGCATTCAAAGCTAGCTAAGAGAAGGGTAAAGCAAGACTTAAGTATGAAAGCTCAAGTGATGATGAAGTTGATGATGAAAGTCTTGCTCTCATGGTGAAGAAGACCACCAAGATGTTAAAGAAGCTCAACAAGAGTGGCATCAAGTTTGATGGCAAGAAGAAGAAGAAGTTCTTCACTAGCCCTAGAAGGAAGCCAATCTCCGAGATGGATTGCTTCAATTGTGGAGAACTTGGTCATCTAGCACACCAATGCACTAAGCCCAAGAAAGACAAGTTCAAGAACAAATACAAGGGCAAGAAAGATGACTCAAGCAATGAAGAAGAAGAAGAGAAGAAGAACAAGCCATACAAGAAGAGAGATGGCAAGAAGAAGGACTTCCACAAGAAGAAGAAGAGTGGAAAGGCATACATTGTCAGTGATTGGCTCATGGACATTGATTCATCTAGTGGCTCATCTGATGATGATAGTGGCAATGATAAGGTGGCCGCAATTGTTATCAACTCTTCATCATCTTCATCGCCACCACTGCCATCATCCTCTACACACCTATGCCTTATGGCCAAGGGTGACCACAAGGTATCTAACAATGATGATAGTAGTGATGATGAGCATGCTAGTGATGATGATGAATACGAATCACCTTCTTATGATGATCTTGCTAGATTGCTAAAACAATACACTAAGATCATTATAAAAACTAGAGCTAAAAATGAAAAGCTAGAAGCTAAAAATGATTCTCTTTTAGCCAAATGTGATATAGCAGAAAAGGCTAGTGTTGATCTTAATGAAGCAAATGATGCTATATCATCCAAACTCAAGGAGCTCAAATCTTCTAAGAGAGAGCTTAAAGAAAAACATGATAAACTTGAGAGGACACATAATGAGCTCATCACTAGCCACAACAAGCTAAGAGAAGAATATACTACTCTTAAGGTTAATCATGATAATCTTGTTATTGCTCAAGAATTCTTATCCAATGAGCCACATGATGCTACTAATGATGTTGTTAAGATTGATATAGCTACATCATGTCAAGCCAGCAAGCAAGTTGCAAATACCCATCCAACAAAAGCTTTCATGTCAACCGCAAGAGTGCTAGAACTCCTTCATATGGATTTATTTGGACCAACAACATACAAGAGTTTGAGAGGAAATCTTTTTTGTCTTGTGATTGTTGATGACTATTCAAGGTATACATGGGTATTCTTCCTTCATGACAAATCCAAAGTTGCATCTTGTTTCAAGAAGTTTGCCAAGAGAGCACAAAATGAATTTGAAGTGAAGCTTAAGAAGATAAGAAGTGACAATTGTAATACCCTAGGTGTTTGCCACCAGTTAAGCAATGGGTTTGAGCTCAAACATGACATATTAAGTGATGATGAAGATGTCAAGGTCAAACCTATGGAAATGAGCCCCAACCTAAACTTGGATATTGCACCCTTGCTTTACATATAGGCTCTTTTTAAGATATATGCTTGGCTGGTGTTATTGGAATACCTTCATGTGTCTCACATCAATACCCATCTATATTGATCCATGGAAAAGTTTCGGGAAGTTTGGAATCAAGAAGTCACATAAAATGACGAGTTATGTCCTTGCTTGAATTATTTTATAAAGTGAATGGAATTCTCGATCATCAACCAAATCTTGCAACCATGCCCAAATGACTCTAGATGAACTCTACGACAAAAGTCATGAAAGGTTCATGTTGAGCAAATGCCAAGAAAATGCTTCAATGGATCACGAAGGATAATTTAAGCTTTATCGTGATCCTACTTTGGTCAAAGTAGAACTATAGCTTCTGCACCTGTTTTGAAGTTGGACATTAAATAAAAGTTGAAGCTCATGTTATGTAGAAGAAACTTTGTTTTTGGAGTATACCATGGATCGGCTCAGAACCAAGTCTAGTAGTGGCTCAAAGTTGGAACCTGCTGCTGATTTCAGCACTTAGAAATATTCTAAGTCTAGAAATTCATTGACCTCGGCATTGACGTCTCGCGTTCTCCAAAATTCGTTAAGCATATCAAGTTGACCCCAAAATAAAAGTTGGAGCTAAGTTCATGGAGAAGATCATGTAACAAGATGGCACTCGTTTGACCTCGTTATGACCCTCAATTTTGGAGTTTGTTAATCGCCGTCAATGCATTAACAATGCCACTTTGGAGATTAAATTACCCACTGTTATGTTGCTCAAATGACTGGAGTGCCTTAATGAAAAATGTAGAGCAGGCCGAGGTGAACAAACTTCATTTTTGGCCCAAGGTCTGATTCGGCCTGGAAGTGGCCCAAATCAGCTCCCCACCTCGCCCTCACTGACGCATGCCAGGTGTTCGACAGCAGGCCGACGCGTCAACCATGCAGCAGAGCACGCCCTCCATTGCCGACGCACGTCCGAACTCCATGCCACGCGCCACCCTGCTCCCTGTGACTCCAAATGCGAACGCCCGAGCGCCCGAGCGTCACCACGCCTCCCTCACTCGCTTTGGCCCTCCCTAGCGCTCTTCCTCCGCGCGCACGCATGCCAGAGCATGGCCGCCATGGCCGAGCTGGCCGCCGTCGCGTCCCCGCCGTTTTGGGCTCCCCCGTGTCCTACCGTGTGCGCCACCGGTTCCGCCAACCTCTCCTCGTTCTCGTGCGCTCCTTCGTCGAGCCAACCTAGGCCAGGAGGCCGGAGGACCGCCGCCGCCACCGCTGCTTGCCGCCGCCGTGCGTGGCCAGTGAAGTACGGTCCATCTCTCGGCCATCCGCGGCAACCTTAGGGTGCGAATGGACCCCCTGGTGCTCCCCCGCCATTCCTACGCCGCTGACGAGCCTTCTCCAGCCGGCGACGACAAGCTCTGGCGCATCCTCTGCTCCTAAATCCCGTCAAGGACCACGCGCAACAATTCGACATAAGGGAAGGGCTGTTCTGCGAAGCCATGACTCATTTGAATAGTGCTCCTAAGGACCTCTTCGCTGTAGTTTAATTAATGTTTTCTGTAGGGACCCCGATGCAAGACTTACATGTCTTTTCTTTGTTTTTACAGATTTGAATGATGAACTTTGAAAATTCATAGTAATTAGTATAAAAATCGTAAAATAGTAAATGGGGATTTTTTGGAATCCTTGTGAAATTGTCTATGCAGTAAATCTTTAATGTGGCATGTTGTAGTTTAAATATTTTGCTGTAAAAATAGATCTATGCAGTTAGGTTCTTGATACTTGTCATGTCTTGTCTTTTTCATAACTGCAGTTTTTATGCTCAAATAAATGTGAACTTTTTGTGGAGTTCTACTAAGGTGATGGTTGATGTCTGATAAAAATTTCAGGGATTTAGGATTTATATTTTAAGAGTTATAAAAATAACAAATGCACTATATTGCCTTGCTCATACTCTGAACAGTTCTGCATGTTTGAATTAATTGGCTCAGTTAAGTTATGAATAATGACTTGATGAAAATACATTAGTTGTAGTAATTTTATTAAGATTTTCAAAAAGCTAAATATCATGATTTTTGGTTAAGTAGATCTTGAGTTATACTTGCTTAAATCTCTGTGGCTGTTTCTACCCAAACCCAGAGAGGGTTTCATTGTTCTTACTGTGGGGCCTTCTTAATAGTATAATTAGCTTTATGTGTTTACAACAAAGTTGTTTAGAATTTTCTAAGATTTCTAAAAAGTCTAGAATCACATTTATGGGACATGTATAACTCCATTTATAGCTGTTTAAAGTGGCATGCCAGTTTCTGTCTATGTTTTGGACAGAGATGCAATTATTGGATTAGTTGACCCTTCTAACTGTAGAATCATCTTAATATGAGAATAAGAAAGTTGTAGGTAACTTCCTAAGCTTTTCAAAAAGTTATGGTCCATGTTTGTTGGAGGTCTAGAACTCCAGTTATGCTTCTCTGAAGTTCCTATCCGCTTTCTGTACCACTGCTGTTGGGCTGCATTTGCAGTTTTGCTTGTGCAATTATTTTCGTGGTGTAAATGATGTTTGCTATGGTTGTAGTGAATACAAAAGTTGTATAAAATTTCGTGATCTTGGTTGTTTTCAAATTGTAAGGTCATAGGCCAGATAGTGTAGGAGTTACATGACTTTTAAGTCGTATGTCAGGTTTTGATTGTATTCTGAGCAGATCTGAAAGATGCTAGTGTTTGATCTAGTTAGGATTTGAATGAGCTTTTGGTGATAATAACAAAGTTGTAGATAATTCATGTATCTAGCTTCTATTAAAATTTGGTGGTATTTGGCCTTGTAGGTTGTGAGTTATGCCTGTTTAAATTTGGGTTTCAGATATGGCTGTTCTCTGTCAATTGTGGACCAGTTTCTGTAAATGGGTATATTTGACTTAGTTAACTTGAGAATCATGCTAAGATGATTAAAGATGAATTGTAGAAAATTTCATAAGCTTTCTAGAATGTCTTATTGCATGGCTATTGGATTTGTATAACTCTAGTTATGATCCAAACATGAGGCTGTTGTTTGCAGTCCGGAAATAGACATATGCTAATTGTGTTTGCTTACTCCATATGTTGCTAAGTGTGGCTTATGCCCTTGTTGATGGTCAAGTTATGATACTTATGACCTTGTTAAACTTGTGTCATGCTTGATGTGCTTGCTCTCTATAGTTAGTTGTGTGATGTTAGTTAAATAGCTATTGGTGTCTATGTCTTGCATAATCTTGTGTTGGTCTTGAATGCTTATGTGAGGCATCTTGTGTTACCATTCATCACATTCATACACATGCATCTTGCATCTCATTTAGGTACGCTAGATGAACCATGTGAAGGATGTGATGTGGAGCCGAACTCGAAGATTGGGTTTGGTGGATCTATCCCGAAGATGGAAGGACTAAGCAAGTGCTAGGACCGGAGATGTCACCAAAGACGGTGCAAGCTAACTGAACTGACTTGTGTCGGATCCCAGGCAAGCCGCGGAGCATTTTAAGTCTCCTAGTATTTTACAAATATCACTTAAGTTCTTATGATTGATGCATTAAGTTATAAGAGTTGATTGGAACCACTTGATGCATATGAATTCCTTGTCCAGAAGTACCACCTCTAACCCTATATAGGTCCAGGATCGAATATATGCTTAGCCTTGCTTAGACCGGTAGAAGTCGGGTGATTTCCTATCACCTACGAGATTTAGGTGGATACCGAAGCACAGTTGGCTATATTTGCTATCATGGAACAGAACCATGGGGTGATGTAAATTGAGGCTGGACAGAGTCTATGTGTAGGTTGACTCATGTGATTCCATCTATGTCGATCAAGGACCGTACCGTTGTTGGAACTTCTGACAAGATTGAACGCATGCCTATCACTTAGCTGGCAGGATAACTCGTTCCGACCGTGAAGCCGAGTAGCTCAACTCAGGCTGGGCCCCGTTCTGTTGTGCGCTCCTTGCGAGTAGCCCAAGGGTAGGCTAGGCCTGAACATCCTGGCATTTGGTGTCCCCAATTGTGCGGCGCGGTACGAACCCATGAAATGTGGACCTGAGTTGTACCAAAGGTGACCTAAGGTGACCATTGATCGGGTCTGCCTGGGTTTGTGTTAGGAATAAATTCCCAGCTGGTTGAAATCAATTCGAATCGCCGTCTCTCCCAAATAGTGAGAAACTTGGCTTGCTCCAACATCGTAGTAACTGTGTTATGGAACATGATGGTTCGAATGAATATAGAATTACAATACCTGCTATGGTTACTATTGTATGCTATTAAAATGATATACCACATGTTTGACACATGATAGTTGCTAATCTAGAGATTGATAGTTCTAATTAACTTGATGACAGAATTATAAATGTATAATTGAGTTAATCGCTTTTTATGCAAAATGTTGTCAAGCTACCTCCACTTATAAAGCCTTGCATACTCCTTGGAGTCAATTTTATTTCTGGTTTATGACGGGTAAGTCTAGCTGAGTACATTTGAGTACTCAGGGTTTATCCCACCATATTGCAGGTGAAGTTCTTAGCCTGCTGAAGATGGTGGCTAACCGCCGGTGGGCTCGGTGACTCTATATTTATTCTCATCTATATGCTTTTATCTGAGGATGTCACTTATGCTAGCAATGTATTTGGAACTTATATCAATGTAATCCTTTGAAAGCAAATGTTGTTTTCACTAATCGGTTTTTAAACCCAAACTTATACTATTATTTGTGAAACCATTTGTAATATGATTTCTGCTACAATTCTGCGTATGTGATGTGTATTTGCTTAATCACGCGATCTTGGTTGTGATGTTGATTTACCGAGGTCCTACGTGACACTCGGCGGACTACCGGGTTTATATAAGTGAGAGTATGCATGTGTCAACGTGTTAGCGGGGATAGCCGTACTTGATCTTGTATAAATTGGGCGGTTCTGTCACAACAATGGGAAGGAATTTGACAACACAAACATAGAAGCCTATTGTGATGAAGTTGGGATCAAGCATGAGGTCTCCGCAACATATACTCCTCAACAAAATAGTGTAGTTGAGAGGAAGAACCGGACATTGATCACTCTTACAAGAATAATGCTTGCTGAGTACAACACCCCCAAAGCTCTATGGGCAGAAGCTATCAACATCGCATGCTATGCATCAAACCGCCTATTCCTTCAAAAGTTCCTTGGCAAGACACCTTATAAGTTGCTCAATGGGAAGAAGCCGGACATCTCCTTCTTTAGGGTGTTTGGTTGCAAATGCTACATCTACAAGAAATGCCAACACCTAGGGAAGTTTCAAAGATGTTGTGATATTGGTTTTCTTGTTGGTTACTCATCAAAGTCCAAAGCATATAAAGTATTTAATCATGCCACCGGCTTGGTTGAAGAAACATATGATGTGGAATTTGATGAATCTAATGGCTCCCAAGGAGCACATGAGAATCTTGATGATGTAGGTGATGAACCATTGAGGGAGGCTATGAAGAACATTCTAGTTGGAGACATCAAGCCTAACGATGATGAAGATGATGTACAAGTGATTGAACCACCTTCTTCATCAAGTGTGCCACAAGATGGTGATAAAGATGGGAGAGTAGAAAATGAAGACACTCATGTCTCCCATGATCAAATGGTGGTACTAGCACAAGATGTTGATGCTCCACAACCTCCTCCTCAAGTGGTCAATAGAAGAAATACACCTCTACTACAAGATCATCCACAAGATCATAGGGAGTCCTTCAAAGGGTGTAATGACTCGCTCACAACAACTTGCTTCATTTATTGCTCATCACTCTTTTGTCTCTTGCTTTGAGCCTAGATGAGGGAGGTAACCCGGTTGATCAAACTCTCTACCACTCTATGATTGGTAGCTTGTTATATTTGACCGCATCTAGGCCTGACATCATGTTTAGTGTGTGTATGTGTGCTAGATTTCAAGCTAATCCTAAGGAAACTCATTTGATTGCCATTAAAAGAATCCTTAGGTATCTTAAGCACACACCAAGCATTGGTCTTTGGTATCCCAAAGGAGCTATATTTGAGTTAGTTGGCTATTCCAATTCGGATTATGTCGGTTGCAAAGTTGATAGAAAAAGCACATGCGGAGGGTGCCATTTGCTTGGTAGATCACTTGTGTCTTGGTCCTCCAAGAAGCAAAATAGTGTGGCTTTGTCCGCCGCCGAAGCAGAATACATTGCCGCGGGTGCTTGTTGTGCACAAATACTTTATATTAAACAAACTTTGCTAGACTATGGTGTAGTTCTAGAAAAAGTACCTCTTTTGTGCGACAATGAAAGTGCGGTAAAACTTGCAAATAATCCGGTTCAACACTCTCGCACCAAGCACATAGATATCTACCATCACTTTCTTAGAGATCATGTTGCTAAATATGATATATCACTAGAAGGTGTAAGGACCGAGGATCAATTGGCGGATATCTTCACTAAACCGCTAGATGAGACAACATTTTGTAGATTGCGGAATGAGGTCAATGTGCTTGATTTTAGTAACTTTACTAAAAAATGAGCTTATGTTGTCCCTAGCATTGCATTGTAATATACAACATGTTTAATGTTTTGTAATGCATATAGGGCATGTCTAACATGGTTAAGATAACCGCCGAAAAGCGTGTGAAGAAGCTTAACCTTGGATCAAACTTGATAAACAACTAGATTTACTTACAAGTATTGCATTGCATATGCATGAATGTTGTTTTGTCATTTGTCTTCAAATTACCCTTTTATTGCCTATTTTCTTAAAAAGAATTATAGCCTAAGGCAAAATATTTTTGAAAAACTTGAGGGTTTGAGAGTTGTCACTCACATCAGTCCCAATTGGTGTTTATTTGGATCTTATTTGAGTTGGGACTTGATTGGGAATAGGCAGCATGAAGGACTTTGAAGATTCGCTGGAAAAGGAGTGACCGGACGCTTCACCGGACTCTGGAGTCTAGCGTCCGGTCAGTTCACAGGAGGTGAACTCGCTATGAAGGAGTGACCGGACTCTGCTTTTCAGCGTCTGGTCAGTTGGAGGTTCAGCATTCGGTCGAGCAATAAGGCGTTAAGGCTAGGTTGACTGAACGCGTCCAGTCACGATTCTAGAGGATTTGGACCTCTCTGGAATCGACTGGACACTGGGTGGTAGCGTCCGGTCGCTGCCACCGGAGCATTCGGTCAGAAGAAAGCGTGCAGTTTTAAGACTCTTTTCCCGTTTCCTATTCTGATCCACTGGGGGCCACTACTTAATTGCCGGTGTTTCGTTCTTAGCTGCATCCGTCGTCATCGCCTCAAGCTCGCCTCTGCCCTAGCCGCCGCAGCTACGACTTCCCATGCCCACGCTCGCCCATCGCCCACAGCTCCCCATGTTGTAGAAGTGCAAGTACCCTGATGTAGAGACAGCTAGAGCAGCCATAGTTGTAGAGGCTACAGAGCGTGCCGAGAGAGGAGGTGCTCATAGTGGAGTCCATATTGCAGATCAACTTTCACTAGAAGCAAGGGCTACACTTGAGCGGGTTGAGCGCCTTCATGGTGGTCCACCTGAGACTCTCATGATTGGAGGATGGCGTGTTGCCATCGATGAGGATCAGCCTTAGGGGGAGTCACAGCAGCAGGCACCGTCAGCAGAGCAGACTCAGGAGGGACAGTGGGCCGAGGAGACAGAGCAGGCACCTTAGCCATAGCTTCGCTGCTCTGGTCGTACCCATGCTCCAGTCATGCCGAGGGTAGATACACAGCGGAGGGGTTCTCGTCCACCGCCCAGACCATAGGGCCCGCCTCCTATGACGCACTTGGACTTAAGGGCCACCACGGCCAAGCAGGTGCAACAGCTTAGGTTTGTGGAGTTTGAGTAGTGGTTCCCGCTGAGGAGGGATGATAGAGCATCAGAGGACTTCTACACACCACTCTAGAAGGATTTCTACAATGCATATCTTAACAGTGGAGCTGTATTTAGACCTCAGAGGGTGTGCCACATTGAGTCTATAGTTGCAGCAGTTGGAGAGCACATTCGCCGCTACCTTGCATACCTGCCAGGGTTGACAGACTAGATTGGACGGACATGATTATATGTTCCATCTTGTGTCCATTAGGTCTATAGTTGCAGCAGTTGGAGAGCACATTCGCCCCTACGCCATTTGATTATTGCAAAGAAATTTGTAATTAGCCCAATTCACCCCCCTCTTGGGCATCTTGATCCTTTCAATTTGTATTGGAGCCTCGTGCTCATGTATTTAGGCTTAACTACCTAGAGCAAGATGTCTCACAGGGATGAACCTCCTCCTATCTTTGAGGGAGATGATTTTCCTTATTGGAAAATTCGCATGGAGGCGTATCTAGAAGCTCTAGATGTTGGTATTCTTAGAGCCGCCTCTTCCCAAAACCTCGGGATGCTACTCACCTACAAGGCGATGAGGTGAACTACGAGAAGTGGAATGCAAAGGCTCAAAACACCATCTTTAGAGGCCTTTGCAAAGATGTGTTCAATCGGGTGAGGAACTACAAAGACACCCATGCACTATGGTCGGACGTTTGTGTGCTCCATGAGGGAACTAAGAGTGAGCGTGAGGAACGCTATCACCTTGACATGAAAAGCTCAACTCTTTTGAAATGCTTCCTAAAGAATGCGCTAATGAGATGTATTCATGATTGAATGTTCTTGTAGAGGAAGTCAATGGGCTTGGACTCACTCAAATGCAACCATCCGATGTTGTAAGAAAGATTTTGAGTGTCCTCCCCATTGATAAATATGGGCATATTGTGACCATGCTTCATCAAGTGATCTTTCCACCGCTACACCGACACAAATCTTGGGAAAGATCAATGCTCATGAGATATACATGCACATCGCGCCACAAGATGGCTCATCCTCTACCAAGAAGAAAGATAAGGACTTAGCATTCAAAGCTAGCCAAGAGAAGGGTAAAGCAAGACTTGAGTATGAAAGCTCAAGTGATGATGAAAGTCTTGCTCTCATGGTGAAGAAGACCGCCAAGATGCTAAAGAAGCTCAACAAGAGTGGCATCAAGTTTGATGGCAAGAAGAAGAAGTTCTTCACTAGCCCTAGAAGGAAGCCAATCTCCAAGATGGATTGCTTCAATTGTGGAGAACTTGGTCATCTAGCACACCAATGCACTAAGCCCAAGAAAGACAAGTTCAAGAACAAATACAAGGGCAAGAAAGATGACTCAAGCAATGAAGAAAAAGAAGAGAAGAAGAACAACCCATACAAGAAGAGAGATGGCAAGAAGAAGGACTTCCACAAGAAGAAGAAGAGTGGAAAGGCATACATTGTCGGTGATTGGCTCATGGACATTGATTCATCTAGTGGCTCATCCGATGATGATAGTGACAATGAGAAGGTGGCCGCAATTGTTATCAACTCTTCATCATCTTCATCGCCACCACCGCCATCATCCTCTACACACCTATGCCTTATGGCCTAGGGTGACTGCAAGGTATCTAACAATGATGATAGTAGTGATGATGAGCATGCTAGTGATGATGATGAATACAAATCACCTTCTTATGATGATCTTGCTAGATTGCTAAAACAATACACTAAGATCATTATAAAAACTAGAGCTAAAAATGAAAAGCTAGAAGCTAAAAATGATTCTCTTTTAGCCAAATGTGATATAGTGGAAAAGGCTAGTGTTGAGCTTAAAGAAGCAAATGATGCTATATCATCCAAACTCAAGGAGCTAAAATCTTCTAAGAGAGAGCTTAAAGAAAAACATGATAAACTTGAGAGGACACATAATGAGCTCATCACTAGCCACAACAAGCTAAGAGAAGAATATACTATTCTTAAGGTTAATCATGATAATCTTGTTATTGCTCAAGAATTCTTATCCAATGAGCCACATGATGCTACTAACGATGTTGTTAAGATCGATATAGCTACATCATGTGATGACTTGATTATTGAGAGCATTGAGCAAAGTTCTAGTAGCAAGGGCAAGCAAGTGGTTGAAGCTGATGATTATGATGAGTTTGTCAAGCTCAAGAATGACAATGAAAAGCTCAAGAAAGATCTTGAAGAACTCAAAACCACCAAGTCTATTGTGCTAGAAACTATTGTTCATGATGATGGTTTGATCCTTGAGAATCAGAAGCTCAAAGATGAGAACAAGAAGCTCAAGGAAGAGAAAAACAATGATGCTCTCAAGGAAGAAAACAAGAAGCTCAAGTTGGAGAAAGAGCATCTTAAGATTGGATTGAGCAAGTTCACTAGAGGCAAGCATCTTCAAAGTGAGCTACTAATGAACACCGTCATGAAGATGGATAGAAGTGGCATTGGGTACTTGGCAAACCAAGAGAAGAAGGCTCAAGCTCAATAACAACATAAGTCCAAGCTAAAGCCAAAGAGATGTTTTGAGTGTGGACAAGAAGGCCACTTTGCTCATGAGTGCCAAACTCCACCACCACAACCCTAGCCCAAGCATGCTAGACCTTTTGCCTTCAATGCTCACTACATGCTTAGAAAGGATTCTAGTGGAAAGATGAAAGTCATGTTCTTAGGTCCTCCCAACAAGAATAGGCCTAAGAAAATTTGGGTTGCAAAGTCACTTGTTGAGAAGGTGAAGGGCCCTCAACAAGTTTGGGTTCCTAAAGCTTGATCTCTTGTGTGTAGGTGAACTACAAGACCGGTGGAAGTCATTGGGTTATTGATAGTGGTTGCACACAACATATGATCGGTGATCCTCGTATGTTCACCTCACTAGATGAAGAAGTAGATGGACAAGAAAGAATCACATTTGGAGATAATTCAAAGGGCAAGGTCAAAGGATTGGGCAAAGTGGCTATATCAAATGATCATTCCATCTCCAATGTGCTATATGTTGCTTCATTGAGTTTCAACTTGCTATCCGTTGGACAATTGTGTGATCTTGGCTTCCAATGCTTGTTTACCGAGAAGGAGGTTGTTGTATCCAAGAAGGATGATGATCATGTGATATTCAAAGGATTTAGATACAACAACCTATATCTAGTGGACTTCACCTCCGAAGATGCAAACTTGAAGACATGCCTATTCACCAAAACAACACTTGGGTGGCTATGGCATAGAAGACTTGCTCATGTTGGGATGAGCTCACTCAAGAAGCTAATGAAGAATGATTTGGTGAGAGGGTTGAAGGATGTGAAGTTTGAGAAGGACAAGCTTTGTAGTTAGGGATGAAAACGGTATGGATATTTTCCGACCGTATTCGAAACCAAATCCGTTTAGAGGGGTTCAGATCTGTCTGTATCCGAGTCTAGATATCCAACATCTGATACTATATCCGTATCCGAATACTCAAATCGCATATTTATGATGTCGATATCCAATCGTATCCTATCCGACATAATTGACACTATCCGTATTCGAATCCAAATCCGGACAAAAATATGAAAACAAATGTAATATCGGTGATATCCGTCCGTATCTGATCCGTTTTCATCCCTATTTGTAGTGCATGTCAAGCCGGCAAGCAAGTTGCAAATACCCATCCAACAAAAGCTTTCATGTCAACCGCAAGAGTGCTAGAACTCCTTCATATGGATTTATTTGGACCAACAACATACAAGAGTTTGGGAGGAAATCTTTTTTGTCTTGTGATTGTTGATGACTATTCAAGGTATACATGGGTATTCTTCCTTCATGACAAATCCGAAGTTGCATCTTGTTTCAAGAAGTTTGCCAAGAGAGCACAAAATGAATTTGAAGTGAAGCTTAAGAAGGTGATAATGGGAAGGAATTTGACAACACAAACATAGAAGCCTATTGTGATGAAGTTGGGATCAAGCATGAGGTCTCCGCAACATATACTCCTCAACAAAATGGTGTAGTTGAGAGGAAGAACCGGACATTGATCACTCTTACAAGAACAATGCTTGATGAGTTCAACACCCCCAAAGCTCTATGGGCGGAAGATATCAACACCACATGCTATGCATCAAACCACCTATTCCTTCAAAAGTTCCTTGGCAAGACACCTTATGAGTTGCTCAATGGGAAGAAGCCGGACATCTCCATCTTTAGGGTGTTTGGTTGCAAATGCTACATCTACAAGAAGCGCCAACACCTAGGGAAGTTTCAAAGACATTGTGATATTGGTTTTCTTGTTGGTTACTCATCAAAGTCCAAAGCATATAGAGTATTTAATCATACCACCGGCTTGGTTGAAGAAACATATGATGTGGAATTTGATGAATCTAATGGCTCCCAAGGAGCACATGAGAATCTTGATGATGTAGGTGATGAACCATTGAGGGAGGCTATGAAGAACATTCCAGTTGGAGACATTGAGCCTAAAGATGATGAAGATGATGTACAAGTGATTGAACCACCTTCTTCATCAAGTGTGCCACAAGATGGTGATAAAGATGGGAGGGTAGAAAATGAAGACACTCATGTCTCCCGTGATCAAATGGTGGTACAAGCACAAGATGTTGGTGCTCCACAACCTCCTCCTCAAGTGGTCAATAGAAGAAATACACATCTACTACAAGATCATCCACAAGATCTCATCATAGGGAGTCCTTCAAAGGGTGTAATGACCCACTCACAAAAACTTGCTTCATTTATTGCTCATCACTCTTTTGTCTCTTGCTTTGAGCCTACTAAGGTAGAAGAAGCTCTTCAAAATCCAGATAGGACAAATGCAATGCATGAAGAGTTGAACAACTTCACTCGCAATAAAGTTTGGACTCTTGAAGAGTGGCCCAAAGGTGCAAGAGTCATTGGAACAAAGTGGGTGTTCTGAAACAAGCAAGATGATCAAGGCGTTGCTGTGAGGAACAAGGCAAGACTAGTGGCAAAGGGGTTCTCTCAAGTTGAAGGTTTGGATTTTGGAGAGACCTTTGCACCGGTTGCAAGATTAGAAGCCATCCATATCCTCCTTGCATATGCATCACATCATGGAATGAAACTTTATCAAATGGATGTGAAAAGTGCATTTTTAAATGGCTTTATCAATGAACTAGTCTATATTGATCAACCTCTCGGGTTTGAAGACCCTAGAAATCCTACTCATGTTTATAGGTTGTCCAAGGCATTATATGGGCTTAAGCAAGCCCCAAGAGCTTGGTATGAGCACCTTCAAGACTTCCTCATTGAGAAGGGCTTCACCATTGGGAAGCCCAACACCACACTATTCACCAAGAAGCTTGATGGGCATATCTTCATTTGTCAAGTGTATGTTGATGATATCATCTTTGGATCATCAAAATATACAAATGATCTTCTAAAGAGATTCAAGATGGATGAATGTAAGCCAATCAAGACACCAATGCCAACTAATGGACATCTCGACCTAGATGAGGGAGGTAACCCGGTTGATCAAACTCTCTACCGCTCTATGATTGGTAGCTTGTTATATTTGACCGCATCTAGGCCCGACATCATGTTTAGTGTGTGTATGTGTGCTAGATTTCAAGCTAATCCTAAGGAAACTCATTTGATTGCCGTTAAAAGAATCCTTAGGTATCTTAAGCACACACCAAGCATTGGTCTTTGGTATCCCAAAGGAGCTATATTTGAGTTAGTTGGCTATTCCGATTTGTATTATGTCGGTTGCAAAGTTGATAGAAAAAGCACATCCAGAGGGTGCCATTTGCTTGGTAGATCACTTGTGTCTTGGTCCTCCAAGAAGCAAAATAGTGTGGCTTTGTCCACCGCCGAAGCAGAATACATTGCCGCGGGTGCTTGTTGTGCACAAATACTTTATATTAAACAAACTTTGCTAGACTATGGTGTAGTTCTAGAAAAAGTACCTCTTTTGTGCGACAATGAAAGTGCGGTAAAACTTGCAAATAATCCGGTTTCAACACTCTCGCACCAAGCACATAGATATCTGCCATCACTTTCTTAGAGATCATGTTGCTAAATATGATATATCACTAGAAGGTGTAAGGACCGAGGATCAATTGGCGGATATCTTCACTAAACCGCTAGATGAGACAACATTTTGTAGATTGCGGAATGAGGTCAATGTGCTTGATTTTAGTAACTTTACTAAAAAAATGAGCTTGGGTTGTCCCTAGCATTGCATTGTAATATACAACATGTTAATGTTTTGTAATGCATATAGGGCTTGTCTAACATGGTTAAGATAACCGCCAAAAAGCGTGTGAAGAAGCTTAACCTTGGATCAAACTTGACAAACAACTAGATTTACTTACAAGTATTGCATTGCATATGCATGAATGTTGTTTTGTCGTTTGTCTTCAAATTGCCCTTTTATTGCCTATTTTCTTAAAAAAGAATTATAGCATAAGGCAAAATATTTTTGAAAAACTTGTGGGTTAGAGAGAGGTCACTCACATTAGTCCCAATTGGTGTTTATTTGGATCTTATTTGAGTTGGGTCTTGATTGGGAATAGGCAGCATGAAGGACTTTGAAGATTCACTGGAAAAGGAGTGACCGGACGCTTCACCGGACTCTGGAGTCTAGCGTCCGATCAGTTCACAGGAGGTGAACTCGCTGCGATGGAGTGACCGGACGCTGTGTTTTAGCGTCCGGTCAGTTGGAGGTTCAGCATCCGATCGAGCAAGAAAGCGTTAAGGCTAGGTGACCGGACTCTGGCTACGTCCGGTCGGTGTCCACCGAACGCGTCCGGTCATGATTCCAGAGGATTTGGACCTCTCTGGAATTGACCGGACGTTGGGTGGCAGCGTCTGGTCGCTGCCAGTGGAGCATTCGGTCAGTAGAAAGCATGCAGTTTTAGGACTCTTTTCCCCATTTCCTATTCTAATCCATTGGGGGCCACTACTTAATTGTCGGTGTTTTGTTCTTAGCCACATCCATCATCATCGCCTTGAGCTCACCTCTGCCCTAGCCGCTGCAGCTGCGACTTCCCGTGCCCATGCTTGCGTGCCGCCCGCAGCTCCCTGTGTCGCCACAATCGCGCCCTGCGCCACCGCGCTAGTCTGCCCATGCCTTCACTACCCGAGGCACCGTGCCCTGCTTGCCCCAAGCCGCCACGCCACCGTTCCCGTGCACCACCATAGCGCCGCCCTGCCTCCATGCCCTGTGCCATCGCAGAGCCAGCCACCGAGCTCCATAACCCTAGCTCATGCCAGTGCCTCCCCTGCCACTTTTCTCCATGCGATAGTGCCCTCTTTACATCCTCCATCACCAATCCTCGCCGCATTGCAACCCTAATCAGTCACCGACCTGGTGGTTCCCCACGTGTCGCTTCTCTTCTCTTCTCGAGTCGCCAGATCATCAGGTAGCAAGCCCCTATTTCAATTTCGTACCTAATTGCTTGCTTTCTTAGGGTTTCGTATCTCTAGATGCATAATTAAAACTATTTGTATATCCTATCTATTCTATCATGTAGCGAGTCGGTGTTGTTGAGGTCTTAGTGGTAGTTGTCAGTTAACTTGGGGTCAAACTCGTGAGTACGGATCGAGGCCAAGCCTCAGAAGTGATAGTCGACAGTTGTCTCTTATCAGCGGCAGTTGTTCTCTTTAGATCCAACCGATGGTTCATGTCAAGAATGTTGGGGGCGGTCTGGGTGATGAGGATCTGAGGCATCCGCCTCGCTTGCTTGCAGATCCTAAAGGCAAGGCGATGAAGAAGACTGCAACAAAGAAGCGCAAGTACCCAGATGTAGAGACAGCTAGAGCAGCTGTAGTTGTAGAGGCTGCAGAGCGTGCCGAGAGAGGAGGTGCTCATAGTGGAGTCCGTATTGTAGATCAGCTTTCACTAGAAGCAAGGGCTACACTTGAGCGGGTTGAGCGCCTTCATGGTGGTCCACCTAGGACTCTCAAGATTGGAGGATGGCATGTTGCCATCGATGAGGATCAGCCTTAGGGGGAGTCACAGCAGCAGACACCATCAGTAGAGTAGACTTAGGAGGGACAGCGGGCCAAGGAGACAGAGCAAGCACCTCAGCCATAGCTTCGCTGCTATGGTCGTACCCATGCTCCAGTCATGCCGAGGGCAGATACACAGCAGAGGGGTTCTCGTCCACCGCCCAGACCATAGGGCCCGCCTCCTATGACGCACTTGGACTTAAGGGCCACCACGGCCAAGTAGGTGCAACAACTTAGGTTTGTGGAGTTTGAGCAGTGGTTCCCGCCGAGGAGGGATGATAGAGCATCAGAGGACTTCTACACACCACTCTAGAAGGATTTCTACAATGCATATCTTAACAGTGGAGCTGTATTTAGACCTCAGAGGGTGTGCCACATTGAGTCTATAGTTGTAGCAGTTGGAGAGCACATTCGCCCCTACCTTACATACCTGCCAGGGCTGACAGACTTGATTGGACGGACATGATTATATGTTCCATCTTGTGTCCATCAATTCTATGCTACACTATGGATTGACCCACAACACAGATACATTCACTTTGCATTCAGAGGCAGAGATTACAGGCTGACGAGTCCACTACACAGATACATTCAGCTTTATTACTTGTACTCATTAGAGCCAGCTGCTTCAATCATACCAGCATAGCCTACAGCAGCTCTAGTTCCTGATCCAACCTAGACTGCTTTAGCATCGCTTGCAGCTACAGAGGGTCGGACTGCTCAGAGCTTAAGGTCAGATGATGATGGCGCCCAGTTTTAGCTCGCTCCTCGTACCTCAGCGCCTAGGTCGTCCGCTACAGCCCCGCTGACCGACCCTTAGGTTTGGTGGTTGACACCAAAGGGTGAGAGGGATCAAGTATGATAGTCTTAGGGGGAGCGACTATTTAGGGGAAGTCTATCTTTTATTAGCTTATCTATTACATTTGGAGTTTTTATGTGTGTGATACATTATGCATTCATGTTTTCTACTATATTTATGTGATAGTGATATCTATGTGATCATGATATGTGACATGTGTGCTCTCTACTTTGAATCATTTATATGTCATATCACTTGTGCTATGCTCTTTTGCTTTGCTTTCGCATTTTACTCTGATGCAAATGAGCTTTATTACTAGTACTCATGCTTATTTCATATCTTTTGAGTACATCATGTTGGCTTGGGTCATATAAGCTTGACTAACACTTTTGTTCTTATTGCCAAAAGCTTATATGAACCAAGCATGTTAAAAACCTCATCTGTTTCACATACTCGAGGTGGTATTGTCATCAATCACCAAAAAGGGGGAGATTGAAAGCATCTAGGCCCCTAGTTGGGTTTTGGTGATTAATGACAATACGTGATTACTGTGACTAACGTGTGTTTTGCAGAGGCAAATTAAGTTAGGTCATGGTAATGGAGATCGTTTGGGCTATCATAATGGTCATGCCCCCACGATGGAAATCGCTTCGGTTTTCAAAGGATAGACGACAAGGTTAAGGATGGACTAGTTCTAAGTGTCGATTGGAGTTGGAGTGACACTTAGAATAGTTTAGGACTTTGTTTTTTCCTTTGGCCACACTATTAAGGGTGGTACGGATGGGTAGCTTGACCTAGGTGAGTCTAGTGGGTTAGGTGTGGTGCACACTTACTAAAACTAGCGCTAGGTAGCTCCAAAATAGTCCTTAGATCCAATGGAGCAAACTTCATTCATATATGATCGAGAGTTGGAAGTGAATGGAGGGTCAAATACTGACCGGACGCTAGCTCAGAGTCTAGTCAGTTCATTTGATCATGGTGAAGTAGTCTGGAAGTGACCGGACACTGAAGGCCAGCGTCCGGTCGACATCAGTAAGGTTCCAGTGAGGGTAAATTGGGACCGGACACGTCCGGTCACACTATAAACACTAGGGTTCAGGGTGAACTGACCGGCGTGTCCGGTCAACATGACCGGAGCGTCTGGTCACCCAGCAGAGGCACATAATGGTTCATTTTTCAGCCCATGTTATAAATACCACCTCCATTCGTGTGTGGGGGTACTTTTGCTCATTCCAACAGCTGAGAAACATGTTTGAGAGTGCCAAGAAGAGCAAGGTCCTAGTGAGGTGATTGAGATTTGAGAATCCCAAAGAGAGCCCTCATTAGTGAAGCAAGAGTAGCAAAGTGTGCATCCACCCTTCTCATTAGGCCTGTCATGGTCAAGTGAGAGTTCATGCTTGTTACTCTTGGTGATCGCCATCACCTAGATGGCTTGGTGGTGATTGGGAGTTTAGTGATCATCCAACAAAGCTTGTGGGTGACCCAACTCAAGTTGTGAGTGGTTGTGGGTGATTCACCGTGACAGAGTGTCAAAGAATCAACCCGTAGAGAGCACTTGATCCTTGCACAGATCAAGGGGGAGCTACACCCTTGCGCGTGTGCTCGAACGAGGACTAGTGGGGAGTGGTGACTCTCCGATACCTCGGCAAAACATCACCGCGTTCCTTCTCCTCTCTTTACTTTAAGCATTTACTTTAAGCAATTCATTACTTGTCTTTTACATTCCTAGAATTGCCATGCTAGAGTCGGATTGAAACTTAGGGTGCTAAACTTTTGTGCGTTAGATCAATAGAATCACTTTCGAGGCACAAGGGGTTAATTGGGCTAACCATATGATTTGATTGTTGCAAAGAAATTTGTAATTAGCCCAATTCACCCCCCCTCTTGGGCATCTTGATCCTTTCACCAATAGTTGACATGTGCCCAATGTGCTCTTTCTCTCAACTTTGCATCCCACATAATTAGAGTCCGAATATCCAATCAACTCAAATCTTGCTCCTTTGGGTTACCACAATCCAACATTTTGTGTATGCTTCAAGTACCTCAATATTCTCTTTGTTGCTTTCGAATGACTTTCTCTTGGTGAGGCTTGGAATCTAGCACACATGCATACACTAAACATCACATCCGGCCTTGATGTGGTCACATAAAGTAGGCTTCCAATCATAGACTGATACATCTTTTGATCCACCATGTTGCCACTAGCATCACTATCCAAGCTTCCACTTGTCCCCATTGGTGTACTAATAGCTTTACTATCATCCATTCCAAACTTCTTGAGCATGTCCTTGATATACTTGCCTTGACTCACAAATGTGCCATTCTTCATTTGCTTGATTTGAAGACCAAGGAAGTAGCTAAGCTCTCCAATCATGGACATCTCAAACTCACTTGCCATCATCTTGCCAAACTCCTCACAAAAATCTTGATTTGTTGACCCAAAAATGATCTCATCAACATAGATTTGCATTACAAACAAGTCATTTCCAATCTTCTTGGTGAAAAGAGTGGTGTCAACCTTTCCCATCTTGAATCCCTTAGAGAGTAGGAAATCTCTCAATCTCTCATACCATGCTCTAGGTGCTTGTTTTAATCCATACAAAGCCTTTCTCAACTTGTAAACATGGTTGGGTTTCTTCTCATCTTCAAAACCGAGAGGTTGCTCAACATACACAAGCTCATTGATGTACCCATTGAGAAATGCACTCTTCACATCCATTTTGTACAACTTGATGTTGTGGGCACAAGCATAGGCTAACAAGATCCTAATTGCTTCCAATCTTGCAACTAGGGCATATGTTTCTCCAAAGTCAAGACCTTCAACTTGAGTGTAACCTTGAGCCACTAATCTTGCTTTGTTCCTTATTACTATCCCATCTTGATCTTGCTTGTTCTGAAAGACCCACTTGGCTCCAATCACATTATGATCCTTAGGCCTCTCAACTAATTCCCATACTTGGTTTCTTGTAAAGTTGTTTAGCTCTTCATGCATAGCATTGACCCAATCAACATCCTTCAAAGCTTCATCTATCTTCTTAGGTTCGATGGATGACACAAATGAGAAATGCTCACAAAATGAAGCCAATCTTGATCTAGTTTGCACACCTCTTGAAATATCACCAATGATAGTGTCCAAGGGATGATCTCTTGCAACATTGGTTGGTTGAAGCACTTGCACTTGATTGCTTGCATTTGATAGATCACTTGGTTGAGATGATGAACTAGCCACTTGTTATTGATCTTGCACTTTGTCATCACTAGTACTCGCTTGAACTTGATCATGAGAACCACTAGCTTGCACATTTGTGTTAGAGAGCACTTGATTCTTGTCATCTTCAACATCAATCACCTCTCTAGGCCTTATATCACCAATGTCCATGTTCTTCATTGCATTGACCAATTGAGTGCCTCTTACATCATCTAGATTCTCATCTTCCTCTTGGGAACCATTTGTTTCATCAAACTCCACATCATGAACCTCCTCAAGAGTACCACTAGCCAAATTCCAAACTCTATATGCCTTGCTAGTAGTGGAGTAACCAAGCAAGAAACCTTCATCACAATTCTTTTCAAACTTGCTCAATCTAGTGCCTTTCTTCAATATGTAGCATTTACCAAGCCCTTTGACCTTGCCTTTGCCATTGTCACCAAATGTGATACTATCAATCCCATTGCTCTTGTTTTCATTGATTGAATTGAACATTCTTGGATCACCGGTCATGTGTTGTGTGCACCCACTATCAAGCACCCAATGCCTTCCTTCGGCTTTGTAATTAACCTACAAAAGAAGATCAATTCTTTTTAGGTACCCAAACTTTCTTGGGTGCTTGAAGGTTAGTTACCAAAATCTTTGGTACCCAAATGGCCTTCTTCTTTGGGTCCACAATTGGTATACCAATGAATTTAGCCTTCACACCATTGGCACCCTTAACAAGCATGTAACAAGAATCAAATTTAATTGAGGATACATTAGGTAGCTTGTTCTTATTAGTCTTGCAATATTGCTCTATATGCCCAACTTGCTTGCATCTATTGCAAAACCAGCCATTCCCCTTCACAAAGCTAACTTTGGGAGTGACAAAGGCTGCCTTGCCTTTCTTGGGGGTATAGCCTAATCCCTCTTTATTGAGAGAAAACCTTTGGCTACCGAAGCACTTTAGCAAGCGGGCATCTCCACCATAGGCATTGCCTAAGGCATGAGTGAGCTCATTCACCTCCTTCTTGAGGGTCTCATTTTCCACCATTAATGAGGCATTACAAGTGAGACCATCACTCAAAGGTGAAGTGGAAGTAGTAGTGCTACAAGAAGTGTTAGTGGGAGCAACTATAATGGGCTTATAAAAAGATTCATCAATAAGATCACATGTTAGTCCCACATCATATGATACAATCACTTGCTCCTTCTTGGCTTCCTCTTTGACTTGCTCGATGAGAGAGGAGTGAGCTTTCTCAAGCTTAGAGTGAGCTTTGCCAAGCTTCTCATGGGCTTCCATTAGCCTCTCATGAGTGGCATTGAGCTCATCAAGGGATTGCTCAAGAAATTTGACTTTCTTGTTCAATTCCTTGCACTCCTTTCTCTTCATCTCAAAGCAAGTATGCACTTGCTCACACATGTCCATGAGCTCCTCCTTGGAGTACTCCTCATCATCATCACTCCTACAACCATCACTTTCACATTCAACATCATCACTCACATCATATTTTACCTTGGTAGGTTTTGCCACGAGGCATGTCGAAGAAGTGTCAAAGATGGAGGGCTTGTTGTTGATGGCGATGCTTGCTAGTGCTTTCTTGATAGATTTCTTGCCATCATCACTAGAGTCATCACTATCCGAAGAGCCATCATTATCCCAAGTGACCACATAGCCTCCACCCTTCTTCTTTTGGAAGGTCATTCTCTTCTCCTTCTTTTCTTTCTTATCCTTCTTGTGCTTCTTCTTCTCATCCTCATCATTGTCACTATTGTTGGGACAATTTGCTACAACATGATCGGGACACTTACAATTGTAGCATCTTCTCACATATTCTTTGCTTTTGGTGTGATCTCTTCTCTTTCTTGCACCATAGCCCTTCTTCTTCATGAATTTTCCCATCTTGCGTACAAAGAGGGCCATAGCTTCATCATCAATATCACTAAGATCATCATCATCACTTGATTCTTTCTTGGACTTGCCCTTGTTCTTGGATGATGATGAGCTAGCCTTGAATGCTATACTCTTCTTCTTCTTTTCTTCTTCTTCCTTCTTGTCATCCTTGTCATCCCCCTCCCTTTCCACACGGTATGTCTCTTGGGTCATGACATCACCTAGTACTTGGTTAGGGGTAATCTCCTTCAATCCTCCTCTTATGATAAGCAATCTCAACATCTCAAATCTTAGAGGTAAGCACATCAAGAACCGATGAGAGACATCATCATCCTTGATCTTCTCTCCCAAGGCCTTCAAGTCATTTACAATCACTTGCAACCAATGGAACATTTCTGGAATGCTCTCATCTTCCTTCATCTTGAAGCTTGTCAACTTATCCTTGAGAATGTACAACTTAGCACTCTTCACCGCTAGTGTGCCCTCATATGTTTCCTCCATCCTCCTCCACACCTCATTTGCTCTTTCACAATCCTTGATTTGCTCAAACACCTTGGAATCAATGACATTGTATATGGTGTTGAGAGCCATTGTATTGCATTGCTTATTAGTCTTGTCTTGGTTGGTGGGGTCATTGGGATCAATGATAGCATAGTCATTCTCGGTCACCTCCCATACTTGATCATTGATTGAACCAAGATACATCCTCATCTTTCTCTTCCAATAATCATAGCATGTGCCATCAAAGAACGGTGGTTTACCCCCCACATGGTTGAACACAACTTGAGCCATAATTTGACACCGAGGTTGTTAAGCCTTTAATCAAATGGTGACCACGGCTCTGATACCACTTGAAAGGTCCTAATATGGCTAGAGGGGGGGGTGAATAGCCTTTTTAAAAATCTACAAATCAACTAGAGCACTTTGATTAGTATGACAAATGGCGAAATGCAAACTTGCTCTAGCACTACAAGGGTTGCAAGCCACCTATCCAACAATTCTAGTTGCAATGATTACTAGGCACACATCTTGCAATGTTACTACTCACTAAGAGCTCTCAATCTTGCTACTCTAAAGAGCTCCACTAGATGAACTTAAAATAACAAAGCAAGCTCTCAATTCTAATTACACTAAAGAGCATGCCACGACTAGTTTGCAATAATATAAATGAGTGAGTAGGGTGATTATACCGCCGTGTAGAGGAGTGAACCAATCACAAGATGAATACTAAATCAATCACCGGGAGAATACCAAAGGGCAAGAGACAACTAATTTTTCTCCTGAGGTTCACGTGCTTGCCGGCACGCTAGTCCCCGTTGTGTCGACCAACACTTGGTGGTTCGGCGGCAAAGAGGTGTTGCACGAACCTCATCCACACAATTGAACACTGCAAGAACCTACCCACAAGTGAGGTAACTCAATGACACAAGCAATCCACTAGAGTTACCTTTCGGCTCTCTACCGGGGAAGGCACAAGACCCCTCACAATCACCATGATCGGAGCCAGAGACAACCACCAACCTCCGCTCAACGATCCTCGCTGCTCCAATCCATCTAGGTGGTGGCAACCACCAAGAGTAACAAGTGAATCCCGCAGCAAAAAACGAATGCCAAGTGCCACTAGATGCAATCACTCAAGCAATGCGATTAGATTCTCTCCCAATCTCACAAAGATGATGAATCAATGATGGAGATGAGTGGGAGGGCTTTGGCTAAGCTCACAAGGTTGCTATGTCAATGCAAATGGCCAAGAGAGTGAGCTTGAGCTGGCCATGGGGCTTAAATAGAAGCCCCCATGAAATAGAGCCATTGTACCCCTTCACTGGGCACAACTCGGGGTGACCGGACGCTCTGGTTAGTTCAACCGGACGCAGGACCCCAGTGTCCGATCGTTTAAAGTAAGGTTCCAAACGTGAAATTTCACGATCGGACGCATCTGGTCCTGCTCGACTAGAGTCACCCAGCATCCAATCACTCAATGTTTCCTCTATGTGCCTCATGTCAGCGTACGTCAGCACTGACCGGACTCAGACCATGAGTGTCCGGTCAGTTACACGCCAGCATCTGGTCACAAGACCAAGACCATGTGCTTACTACTATCACTGACTGGACTCTGAACCCAGCATTCGGTCACTGCACCACCAGCGTTCGGTCACTCTGTGAACCCCTGTCTTTTCTGTATAGGGCACCGGTGAAGTTTCTAACCCTTGCTCACATGTGCCAACCACCAAGTGTATCACCTTGTGCACACGTGTTAGCATATTTTCACAAGCATTTTCAAGGGTGTTAGCACTCCACTAGATCCTAAATGCATATGCAATGAGTTAGAGCATCTAGTGGCAGTTTGATAACCGCATTTCAATTCGAGTTTCACCCCTCTTAATAGAACGGCTATCTAACCTAAATGTGATCACACTCGCTAAGTGTCTTGATCACGAAAACAAAATGGCTCCTACTATTTATACCTTTGCCTTGAGCCTTTTGTTTTTCTCTTTCTTCTTTTCCAAGTTCAAGCATTTGATCATCACCATGCCATCACCATCGTCATGATCTTCACCATTGCTTCATCACTTGGAGTAGTGCTACTTATCTCATAATTTCTTTGACAAACTAGGTTAGCACTTAGGGTTTCATCAATTAACCAAAACCAAACTAGAGCTTTCAATCTCCCCCTTTTTGGTAATTGATGACAACCCTTACACAAAGATATGAATTGAGATTTAATTGAATCCATGTTGCTTGCCCAAGCATATTTACCATGTGTAAAAGAATATGGACAAGTTTCATGAACTCCAAATGGTAGCAATTGCTCCCCCTACATATGTGCTAAGAGTTTGGATTGTAGCTTGCACATATGCTTAGATAGGAAATATAGGAGACAATTTCTACCGTATGATGCTAAGGTATAAGAGATGGACCTTTGAAGCATGATACCAATCGGAGTGCACCAATATATCATCCTTAGCACCATTAGTAACTATACATACACAAAAACTAGAATACCCCATGAGATCAGCATTACAAGCAAGGGTCTAGTTTCCATAAGATGAACATAAGTCTAGTTACTTTAGCCTATGCATGCTAGTTTTTCATTTCACCATTCAAGCATATAACTAGCATACACCACACAAGCATGGATATTGAAATTTAGAACTTGTGCCATGCAAGCAAATATATGAAATGCACATTTAAATGCAATATACAAGTTTATGAGCTTGCTCCCCCTACTTGTGTGCATTTTTTTATGATCCCCTTACAATGTCAATGTTTCATTTGTTTGCTCCTTCTATCTTACTATCTTTGTGAATTTCTCCCCCTTTGTCAACAATTAGCACAAAAGATGAGCTCAAATTATAGATAGGTTGGGGTGAAACCATGTGAAATGAGGATCATTTTCCCAATCTGGTTCAATCTAGATTACTTACAAAAGATATTTAACTCAGTTTGATCCAAGGACAAGCTTCTTCACACCTCCAAATAAGGGTTATCTTGTACCATGTTGAGTTAAACACTTGTAGCTTATTTTCTAGATCAAACACTAGGTTTACAAGCCCACAAACATGTCATATGCTACCACTATTTCAAACATACAAGCAATAGTGGTACCATACAAGCATCAAATTCATTTGATTTTAATGAATGAGCCTAGGACATGATAGGAATGACTAGATGCACTAAACAAGTCCTTAGCAATGGATGGATGACATGTCAATCAACTTTACCTTGCTTTTCTCAAAGGAGAGGCGTGTCATACATTGGGGGGGTGCATCAACACATATTGGAGAAGTCAAATATGTTCAATTCATTCCTTAGCTTGGAAAACCTCTTTTCATCAAGTGGCTTGGTGAAGATATCGGCAAGTTGATCTTCGGTGCCCACACTCTCAATGCAAATGTCCCCTTTTTGTTGGTGATCTTTTATGAAATGATGGCGGACATCAATATGCTTTGTTCTTGAATGTTGAACCGGGTTGTTGGTGAGCTTTACGGCACTCTCATTGTCACATAGCAATGGCACTTGCTTGAATTTAATTCCAAAGTCACTCAAAGTAGCCGTCATCCAAAGTAATTGAGCACAACAACTACCGGCCGAAATGTACACCGCTTCGGCGGTTAAAAGTGCTACACTATTTTGCTTCTTTGATGACCAAGACACAAGTGATCTTCCCAATTGAAAGCATCTAGGCCCCTAGTTGGGTTTCAGTGATTAATGACAATACACGATTACTGTGACTAACGTGTGTTTTGCAGAGGCAAATTAAGTTAGGTCACAGTAATGGAGATCGTTTGGGCTATCATAATGGTCATGCCCCCACGATGGAAATTGTTTCGGTTTTCAAAGGATGGACGACAAGGTTAAGGATGGACTAGTTCTAAGTGTCGATTGGAGTTGGAGTGACACTTAGAGTAGTTTAGGACTTTGTTTTTTTCCTTTGGCCATACTATTAAGGGGGGTACGGATGGGTAGCTTGACCTAGGTGAGTCTAGTGGGTTAGGTGTGGTGCACACTTGCTAAAACTAGCGCTAGGTAGCTGCAAAATAGTCCTTAGATCCAATGGAGCAAACTTCATTCACATATGATCAAGAGTTGGAAGTGAATGGAGGGTCAAATACTAACCGGATGCTGGCTTCAGTGTGACCGGAAGCTAGCTCAGGGTCCGATCAGTTCATTTGATCAAGGTGAAGTAGTCTAGAAGTGACCAGACGCTGAGAAGTGAAGTGACCGGACACTGAAGGCCAGCATCCGGTCGACATCAGTAAGGTTCTAGTGAGGGTAAATTGCGATCGGACGCATCCGGTTAGTGCTGACCGGACACTGGCCAGCGTCTGGTCACACTGTAAACACTGGGTTTCGGGGTGAACTGACCGGCACGTCCGATCAACATGACCGGAGCGTCCGGTCACCCCACAGAGGCACATAACGGTTTGTTTTTCAGCCCATGTTATAAATACCACCTCTATTCGTGTGTGGGGGTACTTTTGCTCATTCCAACAGCTGAGAAACATGTTTGAGAGTGCCAAGAAGAGCAAGGTCCTAGTGAGGTGATTGAGATTTGAGAATCCCAAAGAGAGCCCTCATTAGTGAAGCAAGAGTAGCAAAGTGTCCATCCACCCTTCTCATTAGGCTTGTCGTGGTCAAGTGAGAGTTCGTGCTTGTTACTCTTGGTGATCGCCATCACCTAGACGGCTTGGTGGTGATTGGGAGTTTGGTGATCATCCGGTGGAGCTTGTGGGTGACCCAACTCAAGTTGTGAGCGGTTGTGGGTGATTCACCGCGACGGAGTGTCAAAGAATCAACCTGTAGAGAGCACTTGATCTTTGCACGGATCAAGGGGGAGCTACACCCTTGCACGGGTGCTCCAACGAGGACTAGTGGGGAGTGACGACTCTCCGATACCTCAGCGAAACATCACCGCATTCCTTCTCCTCTCTTTACTTTAAGCATTTACTTTGAGCAATTCATTACTTGTCTTTTACATTCCTAGAATTGCCATGCTAGAGTAGGATTGGAACTTAGGGTGGTAAACTTTTGTGCATTAGATCAATAGAATCACTTTCTAGGCATAAGGGGTTAATTGGGCTAACCATAGGATTTGATTATTGCAAAGAAATTTGTAATTAGCCCAATTCACCCCCCTCTTGGGCATCTTGATCCTTTCAATTGGTATTGGAGCCTCGTGCTCACGTATTTAGGCTTAACTACCTAGAGCAAGATGTCTCACAGGGATGAACCTCCTCCTATCTTTGAGGGAGATGATTTTCCTTATTGGAAAATTCACATGGAGGCGTATCTAGAAGCTCTAGATGTTGGTATTCTTAGAGCCGCCTCTTCCCAAAACCTCGGGATGCTACTCACCTACAAGGCGATGAGGTGAACTACAAGAAGTGGAATGCAAAGGCTCAAAACACCATCTTTAGAGGCCTTTGCAAAGATGTGTTCAATTGGGTGAGGAACTACAAAGATGCCCGTGCACTATGGTCGGGCGTTTGTGTGCTCCATGAGGGAACTAAGAGTGAGCGTGAGGAACGCTATCACCTTGACATGAAAAGCTCAACTCTTTTGAAATGCTTCCTAAAGAATGTGCTAATGAGATGTATTCATGATTGAATGTTCTTGTAGAGGAAGTCAATGGGCTTGGACTCACTCAAATGCAACCATCCGATGTTGTAAGAAAGATTTTGAGTGTCCTCCCCATTGATAAATATGGGCAGATTGTGACCATGCTTCATCAAGGTGATCTTTCCACCGCTACACCGACACAAATCTTGGGAAAGATCAATGCTCATGAGATGTACATGCACATCACGCCACAAGATGGCTCATCCTCTACCAAGAAGAAAGATAAGGACTTAGCATTCAAAGCTAGCCAAGAGAAGGGTAAAGCAAGACTTGAGTATGAAAGCTCAAGTGATGATGAAAGTCTTGCTCTCATGGTGAAGAAGACCGCCAAGATGCTAAAGAAGCTCAACAAGAGTGGCATCAAGTTTGATGGCAAGAAGAAGAAGTTCTTCACTAGCCCTAGAAGGAAGCCAATCACCAAGATGGATTGCTTCAATTGTGGAGAACTTGGTCATCTAGCACACCAATGCACTAAGCCCAAGAAAGACAAGTTCAAGAACAAATACAAGGGCAAGAAAGATGACTCAAACAATGAAGAAGAAGAAGAGAAGAAGAACAACCCATACAAGAAGAGAGATGGCAAGAAGAAGGACTTCCACAAGAAGAAGAAGAGTGGAAAGGCATACATTGTCGGTGATTGGCTCATGGACATTGATTCATCTAGTGGCTCATCCGATGATGATAGTGACAATGAGAAGGTGGCCGCAATTGTTATCAACTCTTCATCATCTTCATCGCCACCACCACCATCATCCTCTACACACCTATGCCTTATGGCCTAGGGTTACTACAAGGTATCTAACAATGATGATAGTAGTGATGATGAGCATGCTAGTGATGATGATGAATACGAATCACCTTCTTATGATGATCTTGCTAGATTGCTAAAACAATACACTAAGATCATTATAAAAACTAGAGCTAAAAATGAAAAGCTAGAAGCTAAAAATGATTCTCTTTTAGCCAAATGTGATATAGTGGAAAAGGCTAGTGTTGAGCTTAAAGAAGCAAATGATGCTATATCATCCAAACTCAAGGAGCTCAAATCTTCTAAGAGAGAGCTTAAAGAAAAACATGATAAACTTGAGAGGACACATACTGAGCTCATCACTAGCCACAACAAGCTAAGAGAAGAATATACTACTCTTAGGGTTAATCATGATAATCTTGTTATTGCTCAAGAATTCTTATCCAATGAGCCACATGATGCTACTAACGATGTTGTTAAGATTGATATAGCTACATCATGTGATGACTTGATTATTGAGAGCATTGAGCAAAGTTCTAGTAGCAAGGGCAAGCAAGTGGTTGAAGCCGATGATTATGATGAGTTTGTCAAGCTCAAGAATGACAATGAAAAGCTCAAGAAAGATCTTGAAGAACTCAAAACCACCATGTCTATTGTGCTAGAAACTATTGTTCATGATGATGGTTTGATCCTTGAGAATCAGAAGCTCAAAGATGAGAACAAGAAGCTCAAGGAAGAGAAAAACAATGATGCTCTCGAGGAAGAAAACAAGAAGCTCAAGTTGGAGAAAGAGCATCTTAAGATTGGATTGAGCAAGTTCACTAGAGGCAAGCATCTTCAAAGTGAGCTACTAATAAACACCGTCATGAAGATGGATAGAAGTGGCATTAGGTACTTGGCAAACCAAGAGAAGAAGGATCAAGCTCAATAACAACATAAGTCCAAGCTAAAGCCAAAGAGATGTTTTGAGTGTGGACAAGAAGGCCACTTTGCTCATGAGTGCCAAACTCCACCACCACAACCCTTGCCCAAGCATGCTAGACCTTTTGCCTTCAATGCTCACTACATGCTTAGAAAGGATTCTAGTGGAAAGATGAAAGTCATGTTCTTAGGTCCTCCCAACAAGAATAGGCCTAAGAAAATTTGGGTTGCAAAGTCACTTGTTGAGAAGGTGAAGAGCCCTCAACAAGTTTGGGTTCCTAAAGCTTGATCTCTTGTGTGTAGGTGAACTACAAGACCGGTGGAAACCATTGGGTTATTGATAGTGGTTGCACACAACATATGATCGGTGATCCTCATATGTTCACCTCACTAGATGAAGAAGTAGATGGACAAGAAAGAATCACATTTGGAGATAATTCAAAGGTCAAGGTCAAAGGATTGGGCAAAGTGGCTATATCAAATGATCATTCCATCTCCAATGTGCTATATGTTGCTTCATTGAGTTTCAACTTGCTATCCGTTGGACAATTGTGTGATCTTGGCTTCCAATGCTTGTTTACCGAGAAGGAGGTTGTTGTATCCAAGAAGGATGATGATCATGTGATATTCAAAGGATTTAGATACAACAACCTATATCTAGTGGACTTCACCTCCAAAGATGCAAAC
This sequence comes from Miscanthus floridulus, assembly GCF_019320115.1. Classification (NCBI taxonomy): domain Eukaryota; kingdom Viridiplantae; phylum Streptophyta; class Magnoliopsida; order Poales; family Poaceae; genus Miscanthus; species Miscanthus floridulus. The sequence continues at coordinate 141,096,016 of NC_089587.1, read as the reverse complement.
TTGAAGACATGCCTATTCACCAAAACAACACTTGGGTGGCTATGGCATAGAAGACTTGCTCATGTTGGGATGAGCTCACTCAAGAAGCTAATGAAGAATGATTTGGTGAGAGGGTTGAAGGATGTGAAGTTTGAGAAGGACAAGCTTTGTAGTTAGGGATGAAAATGGTACGGATATTTTCCGACCGTATTCGAAACCAAATCTGTTTAGAGGGGTTGAGATCTGTCTGTATCCGAGTCCGGATATCCAACATCTGATACTATATCTGTATCCGAATACTCAAATCGCATATTTATGATGTCGATATCCAATCGTATCCTATCCGACACAGTTGACACTATCCGTATTCGAATCCAAATCCGGACAAAAAAAAGAAAACAAATGTAATATCGGTGATATCCGTCCGTATCCGATCCGTTTTCATCCCTATTTGTAGTGCATGTCAAGCCGGCAAGCAAGTTGCAAATACCCATCCAACAAAAGCTTTCATGTCAACCGCAAGAGTGCTAGAACTCCTTCATATGGATTTATTTGGACCAACAACATACAAGAGTTTGGGAGGAAATCTTTTTTGTCTTGTGATTGTTGATGACTATTCAAGGTATACATGGGTATTCTTCCTTCATGACAAATCCGAAGTTGCATCTTGTTTCAAGAAGTTTGCCAAGAGAGCACAAAATGAATTTGAAGTGAAGCTTAAGAAGGTGATAATGGGAAGGAATTTGACAACACAAACATAGAAGCCTATTGTGATGAAGTTGGGATCAAGCATGAGGTCTCCGCAACATATACTCCTCAACAAAATGGTGTAGTTGAGAGGAAGAACCGGACATTGATCACTCTTACAAGAACAATGCTTGATGAGTACAACACCCCCAAAGCTCTATGGGCGGAAGATATCAACACCGCATTCTATGCATCAAACCGCCTATTCCTTCAAAAGTTCCTTGGCAAGACACCTTATGAGTTGCTCAATGGGAAGAAGCCGGACATCTCCATCTTTAGGGTGTTTGGTTGCAAATGCTACATCTACAAGAAGCGCCAACACCTAGGGAAGTTTCAAAGACGTTGTGATATTGGTTTTCTTGTTGGTTACTCATCAAAGTCCAAAGCATATAGAGTATTTAATCATGCCACTGGCTTGGTTGAAGAAACATATGATGTGGAATTTGATGAATCTAATGGCTCCCAAGGAGCACATGAGAATCTTGATGATGTAGGTGATGAACCATTGAGGGAGGCTATGAAGAACATTCCGGTTGGAGACATTGAGCCTAAAGATGATGAAGATGATGTACAAGTGATTGAACCACCTTCTTCATCAAGTGTGCCACAAGATGGTGATAAAGATGGGAGAGTAGAAAATGAAGACACTCATGTCTCCCGTGATCAAATGGTGGTACAAGCACAAGATGTTGATGCTCCACAACCTCCTGCTCAAGTGGTCAATAGAAGAAATACACCTCTACTACAAGATCATCCACAAGATCTCATCATAGGGAGTCCTTCAAAGGGTGTAATGACTCGCTCACAAAAACTTGCTTCATTTTTTGCTCATCACTCTTTTGTATCTTGCTTTGAGCCTACTAAGGTAGAAGAAGCTCTTCAAAATCCAGATTGGATAAATGCAATGCATGAAGAGTTGAACAACTTCACTCGCAATAAAGTTTGGACTCTTGAAGAGTGGCCCAAAGGTGCAAGAGTCATTGGAACAAAGTGGGTGTTCCGAAACAAGCAAGATGATCAAGGCGTTGTTGTGAGGAACAAGGCAAGACTAGTGGCAAAGGGGTTCTCTCAAGTTGAAGGTTTGGATTTTGGAGAGACCTTTGCACCGGTTGCAAGATTAGAAGTCATCTGTATCCTCCTTGCATATGCATCACATCATGAAATGAAACTTTATCAAATGGATGTGAAAAGTGCATTTTTAAATGGCTTTATCAATGAACTAGTCTATATTGATCAACCTCCCAGGTTTGAAGACCCTAGATATCCTAATCATGTTTATAGGTTGTCTAAGGCATTATATGGGCTTAAGCAAGCCCCAAGAGCTTGGTATGAGCGCCTTCAAGACTTCCTCATTGAGAAGGGCTTCACCATTGGGAAGGCCAACACCACACTATTCACCAAGAAGCTTGATGGGCATATCTTCATTTGTCAAGTGTATGCTGATGATATCATCTTTGGATCATCAAAATATACAAATGATCTTCTCAAGAGATTCAAGATGGATGAATGTAAGCCAATCAAGACACCAATGCCAACTAATGGACATCTCGACCTAGATGAGGGAGGTAACCCGGTTGATCAAACTCTCTACCGCTCTATGATTGGTAGCTTGTTATATTTGACCGCATCTAGGCCCGACATCATGTTTAGTGTGTGTATGTGTGCTAGATTTCAAGCTAATCCTAAGGAAACTCATTTGATTGCCATTAAAAGAATCCTTAGGTATCTTAAGCACACACCAAGCATTGGTCTTTGGTATCCCAAAGGAGCTATATTTGAGTTAGTTGGCTATTCCGATTTGGATTATGTCGGTTGCAAAGTTGATAGAAAAAGCACATCCAGAGGGTGCCATTTGCTTGGTAGATCACTTGTGTCTTGGTCCTCCAAGAAGCAAAATAGTGTGGCTTTGTCCACCGCCGAAGCAGAATACATTGCCACGGGTGCTTGTTGTGCACAAATACTTTATATTAAACAAACTTTGCTAGACTATGGTGTAGTTCTAGAAAAAGTACCTCTTTTGTGCGACAATGAAAGTGCGGTAAAACTTGCAAATAATCCGGTTCAACACTCTCGCACCAAGCACATACATATCTGCCATCACTTTCTTAGAGATCATGTTGCTAAATATGATATATCACTAGAAGGTGTAAGGACCGAGGATCAATTAGCGGATATCTTCACTAAACCGCTAGATGAGACAACATTTTGTAGATTGCGGAATGAGGTCAATGTGCTTGATTTTAGTAACTTTACTAAAAAATGAGCTTGTGTTGTCCCTAGCATTGCATTGTAATATACAACATGTTTAATGTTTTGTAATGCATATAGGGCTTGTCTAACATGGTTAAGATAACCGCCAAAAAGCGTGTGAAGAAGCTTAACCTTGGATCAAACTTGACAAACAACTAGATTTACTTACAAGTATTGCATTGCATACACATGAATGTTGTTTTGTCGTTTGTCTTCAAATTGCCCTTTTATTGCCTATTTTCTTAAAAAAGAATTATAGCCTAAGGCAAAATATTTTTGAAAAACTTGAGGGTTTGAGAGAGGTCACTCACATCAGTCCCAATTGGTGTTTATTTGGATCTTATTTGAGTTGGGACTTGATTGGGAATAGGAAGCATGAAGGACTTTGAAGATTTGCTGGAAAAGGAGTGACCGGACGCTTCACCGGACTCTGGAGTCTAGCGTCCGGTCAGTTCATAGGAGGTGAACTCGCTGCGAAGGAGTGACCGGACTCTGCGTTTTAGCGTCCGATCAGTTGGAGGTTCAACATCCGGTCGAGCAAGAAGGCGTTAAGGCTAGGTGACCGGACTCTGGCTACGTCCGGTCGGTGTCCACCGAACGCGTCCGGTCATGATTCCAGAGGATTTGGACCTCTCTGGAATCGATCGAACGCTGGGTGGCAGCGTCCGGTCGCTGCCACTGGAGCATTCGGTCAGTAGAAAGCATGCGGTTTCAGGACTCTTTTCCCGTTTCCTATTCTGATCCACTGGGGCCACTACTTAATTGCCGGTGTTTCGTTCTTAGCCACATCCGTCATCATCGCCTCGAGCTCGCCTCTACCCTAGCCGCCGCAGCTGCGACTTCCCGTGCCCATACTTGCGCGCTGCCCGCAGCTCCCCGTGTCGCCACAATCGTGCCCTGTGCCACCGTGCTAGTCTCCCCATGCCTTCACTGCCCGAGGCACTGTGCCCTGCTCACCCTGAGCCGCCACGCCACCGTTCCCGCGCACCACCGTAGCGCTACCCTACCTCCATGCCCTACGCCACTGCAGAGCCAGCCACCAAGCTCCATAACCCTAGCTCATGCCAGTGCCTCCCCTGCCACTTTTCTCCACGCGACAGTGCCCTCTTTACATCCTCCATCACCAATCCTCGCCACATTGCAACCCTAATCAGTCACTGACCTGGTGGTTCCCCACGTGTCGCTTCTCTTCTCTTCTCGAGTCGCCGGATCATCAGGTAGCAAGCCCCCGTTTCAATTTCGTACCTAATTGCTTGCTTTCTTAGGGTTTCATATCTCTAGATGCATAATTAAAACTATTTGTATATCCTATCTATTCTATCATGTAGCGAGTCGGTGTTGTTGAGGTCTTAGTGGTAGTTGTCAGTTAACTTGGGGTCAAGCTCATGAGTACGGATCGAGGCCAAGCCTCAGAAGTGATAGTCGGTAGTTGTCTCTTATCAGCGGCAGTTGTTCTCCTTAGATCCAACTGATGGTTCATGTCAAGAATGTTGGGGCGGTCCGGGTGTTGAGGATCTGAGGCGTCTGCCTCGCTTGCTTGCAGATCCTAAAGGCAAGGCGATGAAGAAGACTACAACAAAGAAGCGCAAGTACCTAGATGCAGAGACAGCTAGAGCAGCTGTAGTTGTAGAGGCTACAGAGCGTGCCGAGAGAGGAGGTGCTCGTAGTGGAGTCCGTATTGTAGATCAGCTTTCACCAGAAGCAAGGGCTACACTTGAGCGGGTTGAGTGCCTTCATGGTGGTCCACCTGGGACTCTCAAGATTGGAGGATGGCGTGTTGCCATCGATGAGGATCAGCCTTAGGGGGAGTCACAGCAGCAGACACCATCAGCAGAGTAGACTCAGGAGGGACAACAGGCCGAGGAGACAGAGCAAGCACCTCAGCCATAGCTTCGCTGCTATGGTTGTACCCATGCTCCAGTCATGCCGAGGGCAGATACACAGCGGAGGGGTTCTCGTCCACCACCTAGACCATAGGGCCCGCCTCCTATGATGCACTTGGACTTAAGGGCCACCATGGCCAAGCAGGTGCAACAGCTCAGGTTTGTGGAGTTTGAGCAGTGGTTCCCGTCGAGGAGGGATGACAGAGCATCAGAGGACTTCTACACACCACTCTAGAAGGATTTCTACAATGCATATCTTAACAGTGGAGCTGTATTTAGACCTCAGAGGGTGTGCCACATTGAGTCTATAGTTGTAGCAGTTGGAGAGCACATTTGCCCCTACCTTACATACCTGCCAGGGCTGACAGACTTGATTGGACGAACATGATTATATGTTCCATCTTGGGTCTGTCAATTCTATGCTACACTATGGATTGACCCACAACATAGATATATTCACTTTGCATTTAGAGGCAGAGATTATAGGCTGATGAGTCCACAACACAGATACATTCAGCTTTATTACTTGTACTCATCAGAGCCAACTGCTTCAATCATACCAGCACAGCCTACAGCAGCTCCAGTTCCTGATCTGACCTAGACTGCTTTAGCATCGCTTGCAGCTACAGAGGGTCGGACTGCTCAGAGCTTAGGGTCAGATGATGATGGCGCCCAGTTTTAGCTCGCCCCTCATACCTCAGCGCCCGGCTCGTCCGCTACAGCCCCGCTGATCGACCCTTAGGTTTGGTGTTTGACGCTAAAGGGGGAGAGGGATCAAGTATGATAGTCTTAGGGGGAGCGACTATTTAGGGGAAGTCTATCTTTTATTAGCTTATCTATTACATTTGGAGTTTTTATGTGTGTGATACATTATGCATTCATGTTTTCTACTATATTTATGTGATAGTGATATCTACATGATCATGATATGTGACATGTGTGCTCTCTACTTTGAATCATTTATATGTCATATCACTTGTGCTATGCTCTTTTGCTTTGCTTCCACGTTTTACTCCGATGCAAATGAGCTTTATTACTAGTACTCATGCTTATTTCATATCTTTTGAGTACATCATGTTGGCTTGGGTCATATAAGCTTGACTAACACTTTTGTTCTTATTGCCAAAAGCTTATATGAACCAAGCATGTTAAAAACCTCATCTCTTTCACAGACTCGAGGTGGTATTGTCATCAATCACCAAAAGGGGGAGATTGAAAGCATCTAGGCCCCTAGTTGGGTTTTGATGATTAATGACAATACGTGATTACTGTGACTAACGTGTGTTTTGCAGAGGCAAATTAAGTTAGGTCATGGTAATGGAGATCGTTTGGGCTATCATAATGGTCATGCCCCCACGATGGAAATCGCTTCGGTTTTTAAAGGATGGACAACAAGGTTATGGATGGACTAGTTCTAAGTGTCAATTGGAGTTGGAGTGACACTTAGAGTAGTTTAGGACTTTGTTTTTTCCTTTGGCCGTACTATTAAGGGTGGTACGGATGGGTAGCTTGACCTAGGTGAGTCTAGTGGGTTAGGTGTGGTGCACACTTGCTAAAACTAGCGCTAGGTATCTCCAAAATAGTCCTTAGATCCAACGGAGCAAACTTCATTCATATATTATCGAGAGTTGGAAGTGAATGGAGGGTCTAATACTGTCGTACCCATGCTCCAGTCATGCCGAGGGTAGATACACAGCGTAGGGGTTCTTGTCCACCGCCTAGATCATAGGGCCCGCCTCTTGTGACGCACTTGGACTTAAGGGCCACCACGGCCAAGCAGGTGCAACAACTCAGGTTTGTGGAGTTTGAGCAGTGGTTCCCACCGAGGAGGGATGACAGAGCATCAGAGGACTTCTAGACACCACTCTAGAAGAATTTCTACAATGCATATCTTAACAGTGGAGCTATATTTAGACCTCGGAGGGTGTGCCACATTGAGTCTATAGTTGTAGCAGTTGGAGAGCATATTCGCCCCTACCTTACATACCAGCCAGGGCTGACAGACTTGATTGGATGGACATGATTATATGTTCCATCTTGGGTCTGTCAATTCTATGCTACACTATGGATTGACCCACAGCATAGATACATTCACTTTGCATTCAGAGGCAGAGATTATAGGCTGACGAGTCCACAACACAGATACATTCAGCTTTATTACTTGTACTCATCAGAGCCAGCTTCTTCAATCATACTAGCATAGCCTATAGCAGCTCCAGTTCCTGATCTGACCTAGACTACTTTAGCATTGCTTGCAGCTATAGAGGGTCAGACTGCTCAAAGCTTAGGGTCAGATGATGATGGCGCCCAGTTTTAGCTCGCTCCTCGTACCTCAGCGCCTAGGTCATCCGCTACAGCCCCGCTGACCGACCCTTAGGTTTGGTGTTTGATGCCAAAGGGGGATAGGGATCAAGTATGATAGTCTTAGGGGGAGCGACTATTTAGGGGAAGTCTATCTTTTATTAGCTTATCTATTACATTTGGAGTTTTTATGTGTGTGATACATTATGCATTCATGTTTTCTACTATATTTATGTGATAGTGATATCTACGTGATCATGATTTGTGACATGTGTGCTCTCTACTTTGAATCATTTATATGTCATATCACGTGTGCTATGCTCTTTTGCTTTGCTTCCGCATTTTACTCCGATGCAAATGAGCTTTATTACTAGTACTCATGCTTATTTCATATCTTTTGAGTACATCATGTTGGCTTGGGTCATATAAGCTTGACTAACACTTTTGTTCTTATTGCCAAAAGCTTATATGAACCAAGCATGTTAAAAACCTCATCTCTTTCACAGACTTGAGGTGGTATTGTCATCAATCAACAAAAAGGGGGAGATTGAAAGCATCTAGGCCCCTAGTTGGGTTTTGGTGATTAATGACAATACGTGATTACTGTGACTAACGTGTGTTTTGCAGAGGTAAGTTAAGTTAGGTCATGGTAATGGAGATCATTTGGGCTATCATAATGGTCATGCCCCCACGATGGAAATCACTTTGGTTTTCAAAGGATGGACGACAAGGTTAAGGATGGACTAGTTCTAAGTGTCGATTGGAGTTGGAGTGACACTTAGAGTAGTTTAGGACTTTGTTTTTTTCCTTTGGTCGTACTATTAAGGGTGGTACGGATGGGTAGCTTGACCTAGGTGAGTCTACTCGGTTAGGTGTGGTGCACACTTGCTAAAACTAGCGCTAGGTATCTCCAAAATAGTCCTTAGATCCAATGGAGCAAACTTCATTCATATATTATCGAGAGTTGGAAGTGAATGGAGGGTCAAATACCGTCGTACCCATGCTCCAGTCATGCCGAGGGTAGATACACAGCGTAGGGGTTCTCGTCCACCGCCCAGACCATAGGGCCCGCCTCCTGTGACGCACTTGGACTTAAGGGCCACCACGGCCAAGCAGGTGCAACAACTCAGGTTTGTGGAGTTTGAGCAGTGGTTCCCGCCAAGGAGGGATGACAGAGCATCAGAGGACTTCTACTCACCACTCTAGAAGAATTTCTACAATGCATATCTTAACAGTGGAGCTATATTTAGACCTCGGAGGGTGTGCCACATTGAGTCTATAGTTGCAGCAGTTGGAGACCACATTCGCCCCTACCTTACATACCTACTAGGGCTGATAGACTTGATTGGACGGACATGATTATATGTTCCATCTTGGGTCTGTCAATTCTACGCTACACTATGGATTGACCCACAGCATAGATACATTCACTTTGCATTCAGAGGCAGAGATTATAGGCTGACGAGTCCACAACACAGATACATTCAGCTTTATTACTTGTACTCATCAGAGCCAGCTGCTTCAATCATACTAGCACAGCCTATAGCAGCTCCAGTTCCTGATCCGACCCAGACTGCTTTAGCATCGCTTGCAGCTACAGAGGGTCGGACTACTCAGAGCTTAGGGTCAGATGATGATGGCGCCCAGTTTTAGCTCGCTCCTCGTACCTCAGCGCCTAGGTCATCCGCTACAGACCCGCTGACCGACCCTTAGGTTTGGTGTTTGACGCCAAAGGGGGAGAGGGATCAAGTATGATAGTCTTAGGGGGAGCGACTATTTAGGGGAAGTCTATCTTTTATTAGCTTATCTATTACATTTGGAGTTTTTATGTGTGTGATACATTATGCATTCATGTTTTCTACTATATTTATGTGATAGTGATATCTACGTGATCATGATATGTGACATGTGTGCTCTCTACTTTGAATCATTTATATGTCATATCACTTGTGCTATGCTCTTTTGCTTTGCTTCCGCATTTTACTCCGATGCAAGTGAGCTTTATTACTAGTACTCATGCTTATTTCATATCTTTTGAGTACATCATGTTGGCTTGGGTCATATAAGCTTGACTAACACTTTTGTTCTTATTGCCAAAAGCTTATATGAACCAAGCATGTTAAAAACCTCATCTCTTTCACATACTCGAGGTGGTATTGTCATCAATCACCAAAAAGGGGGAGATTGAAAGCATCTAGGCCCCTAGTTGGGTTTTGGTGATTAATGACAATATGTGATTACTGTGACTAACATGTGTTTTGCAGAGGCAAATTAAGTTTGGTCATGGTAATGGAGATCGTTTGGGCTATCATAATGGTCATGCCCCCACGATGGAAATCGCTTCAGTTTTCAAAGGATGGACGACAAGGTTAAGGATGGACTAGTTCTAAGTGTCGATTGGAGTTGGAGTGACACTTAGAGTAGTTTAGGACTTTGTTTTTTCCTTTGGCCATACTATTAAGGGTGGTATAGACGGGTAGCTTGACCTAGGTGAGTCTAGTGGGTTAGGTGTGGTGCACACTTGCTAAAACTAGCGCTAGTTATCTCCAAAATAGTCCTTAGATCCAATGGAGCAAACTTCATTCATATATTATCGAGAGTTGGAAGTGAATGGAGGGTCAAATACTGTCGTACCCTTGCTCCAGTCATGCCGAGGGTAGATACACAGCGTAGAGGTTCTCGTCCACTGCCCAGACCATAGGGCCCGCCTCCCGTGACGCACTTGGACTTAAGGGCCACCACGGCCAAGCAGGTGCAACAACTCAGGTTTGTGGAGTTTGAGCAGTGGTTCCCATCGTGGAGGGATGACAGAGCATCAGAGGACTTCTACACACCACTCTAGAAGAATTTCTACAATGCATATCTTAACAGTGGAGCTATATTTAGACCTCGGAGGGTGTGCCACATTGAGTCTATAGTTGCAGTAGTTGGAGAGCACATTCGCCCCTACCTTACATACCTACCAGGGCTGACAGACTTGATTGGACGGACATGATTATATGTTCCATCTTGGGTCTGTCAATTCTATGCTACACTATGGATTGACCCACAGCATAGATACATTCACTTTGCATTCAGAGGCAGAGATTATAGGCTGATGAGTCCACAACACAGATACATTCAGCTTTATTACTTGTACTCATCAGAGCCAGCTGCTTCAATCATACCAGCACAGCCTACAACAGCTCCAGTTCCTGATCCGACCCAGACTGCTTTAGCATCGCTTGCAGCTACAAAGGGTCGGACTGCTCAGAGCTTAGGGTCAGATGATGATGGCGCCTAGTTTTAGCTCGCTCCTCATACCTCAGCGCCTAGGTCGTCCGCTACAGCCCCACTGACCGACCCTTAGGTTTGGTGTTTGATGCCAAAGGGGGAGAGGGATCAAGTATGATAGTCTTAGGGGGAGCGACTATTTAGGGGAAGTCTATCTTTTATTAGCTTATCTATTACATTTGGAGTTTTTATGTGTGTGATACATTATGCATTCATGTTTTCTACTATATTTATGAGATAGTGATATCTACGTGATCATGATATGTGACATGTGTGCTCTCTACTTTGAATCATTTATATGTCATATCACTTGTGCTATGCTCTTTTGCTTTGCTTCCGCATTTTACTCCGATGCAAATGAGCTTTATTACTAGTACTCATGCTTATTTCATATCTTTTGAGTACATCATGTTGGCTTGGGTCATATAAGCTTGACTAACACTTTTGTTCTTATTGCCAAAAGCTTATATGAACCAAGCATGTTAAAAACCTCATCTCTTTCACAGACTCGAGGTGGTATTGTCATCAATCACCAAAAAGGGGGAGATTGAAATCATCTAGGCCCCTAGTTGGGTTTTGGTGATTAATGACAATACGTGATTACTGTGACTAACGTGTGTTTTGCAGAGGCAAATTAAGTTAGGTCATGGTAATGGAGATCGTTTAGCCTATCATAATGGTCATGCCCCCACGATGGAAATCGCTTCGGTTTTCAAAGAATGGACGACAAGGTTAAGGATGGACTAGTTCTAAGTGTCGATTGGAGTTGGAGTGACACTTAGAGTAGTTTAGGACTTTGTTTTTTCCTTTGGCCATACTATTAAGGGTGGTACGAACGGGTAGCTTGACCTAGGTGAGTCTAGTGGGTTAGGTGTGGTGCACACTTGCTAAAACTAGCGCTAGGTATCTCCAAAATAGTCCTTAGATCCAACGGAGCAAACTTCATTCATATATTATCGAGAGTTGGAAGTGAATGGAGGGTCAAATACTGTCGTACCCATGCTCCAGTCATGCTAAGGGTAGATACACAGCGTAGGGGTTCTCGTCCACCGCCAAGACCATAGGGCCCGCCTCCTGTGACGCACTTGGACTTAAGGGCCACCACGGCCAAGCAGGTGCAACAACTCAGGTTTGTGGAGTTTGAGCAGTGGTTCCCACCGAGGAGGGATGACAGAGCATCGGAGGACTTCTACACACCACTCTAGAAGAATTTCTACAATGCATATATTAACAGTGGAGCTATATTTAGACCTCGGAGGGTGTGCCACATTGAGTCTATAGTTGCAGTAGTTGGAGAGCACATTCGCCCCTACCTTACATACCTACCAGGGCTGACAGACTTGATTGGACGGACATGATTATATGTTCCATCTTGGGTCCGTCAATTCTATGCTACACTATGGATTGACCCACAGCACAGATACATTCACTTTACATTCAGAGGTAGAGATTATAGGCTGATGAGTCCATAGCACAGATACATTCAGCTTTATTACTTGTACTCATCAGAGCCAGCTGCTTCAATCATACCAGCACAGCCTACAGCAGCTCCAGTTCCTGATCTGACCTAGACTGCTTTAGCATCGCTTGTAGCTACAGAGGGTCGGACTACTCAAAGCTCAGGATCAGATGATGATGGCGCCCAGTTTCACCCAGTAGAGGCACATAATGGTTCATTTTTCAGCCCATGTTATAAATACCACCTCCATTCCTGTGTGGGGGTACTTTTGCTCATTACAACAGCTGAGAAACATGTTTGAGAGTGCTAAGAAGAGCAAGGTCCTAGTGAGGTGATTGAGATTTGAGAATCCCAAAGAGAGCCCTCATTAGTGAAGCAAGAGTAGCAAAGTGTGCATCCACCCTTCTCATTAGGCTTGTTGTGATCAAGTGAGAGTTCATGCTTGTTACTCTTGGTGATCACCATCACCTAGATGGCTTGGTGGTGATTGGGAGTTTGGTGATCATCCGACGAAGCTTGTGGGTGACCCAACTCAAGTTGTGAGCGGTTGTGAGTGATTCACCGCGATAGAGTGTCAAAGAATCAACCCGTAGAGAGCACTTGATCCTTGCACGGATCAAGGGGGAGCTACACCCTTGCACGGGTGCTCGAACGAGGACTAGTGGGGAGTGGTGACTCTCCGATACCTCGGCAAAACATCACCGCGTTCCTTCTCCTCTCTTTACTTTAAGCATTTACTTTGAGCAATTCATTACTTGTCTTTTACATTCCTAGAATTGCCATGCTAGAGTAGGATTGAAACTTAGGGTGCTAAACTTTTGTGCGTTAGATCAATAGAATCACTTTCTAGGCACAAGGGGTTAATTGGGCTAACCATATGATTTGATTGTTGCAAAGAAATTTGTAATTAGCCCAATTCACCCCCCCTCTTGGGCATCTTGATCCTTTCACCAATAGTTGACATGTGCCCAATGTGCTCTTTCTCTCAACTTTGCATCCCACATAATTAGAGTCCGAATATCCAATCAACTCAAATCTTGCTCCTTTGGGTTACCACAATCCAACATTTTGTGTATGCTTCAAGTACCTCAATATTCTCTTTGTTGCTTTCGAATGACTTTCTCTTGGTGAGGCTTGGAATCTAGCACACATGCATACACTAAACATCACATCCGGCCTTGATACGGTCATATAAAGTAGGCTTCCAATCATAGACCGATACATCTTTTGATCCACCATGTTGCCACTAGCATCACTATCCAAGCTTCCACTTGTCCCCATTGGTGTACTAATGTAACACCTCGAGTGTTAGCCTTGCATAACTTGACTTGCATAGCATGAGCATGATCATAAAGCATTCATATATAAGCTTTGACACTTGAAACATTGGATTGAAACATCTGCAACGTTTGCTTATTATCGCATGTTTCTTAAACATATGCAACTTTTCTTGTTATTTCCTATCTCCATGTGTCTATGCATATGATCATGAGTGGACACATGTACTTGGTGGATGTGAGTCACACAAACATGTAGCCACACCTAGGGTAGCAAATAGGACCTTGTTCATGGTTACATTTCATGAACCAACATTTAAGCTCCATGTGATTACACTAGCTAGCCCTATGAGTGACTACTACATGAAATGATTGAATGACCTTGCAAATTGCTTAAACATGTTTAGAGTATCATTATGAACAACTTTGATATTCATGGTTAGGGGTAAAAAGGTCATTAAGCCATGCTTTGATGTGTATCATCATTTAAAAGTGACATGTTTGACCAAAGTTGAACTAGGTGTTAGAGACCTTGCATGGAGGAGATCACTAAAGCAAAGTTGTAGTATTTGACATAAGGAACAACTTTTATTTTTGGGTCATTGAATGATTCAGCTCCTAACATGCTTGAATTTGGATCACAAGAATTAGCAAATTAACATTTCAATACTTAAAAATTTCTGTCTTTGTTCGACTGACAGCCTGACAAACCCATCTTGGTGATGACATTACTCGTTATTTGTTGCGAATTAGAGCATACTCCCTTAACCAAAGTCGAAGCTGGTACCTAGGGCTATGATTTTTGTTTAGACGGTTTATACTTTGGAGCCACGGATTAGCGGTGCAATGGCCGGGAAAACCCACTGTCAGGCTCAGCTTGCTTAACTGATGAACTGAACAAAGCTGTTCAGTGGCCGACCACCAGCAGAGCCTGCGCGCCGCGTGTCCACGGTGACGGCCGCGCGTCGCCGTTGCCCTGACCGCGTAGGCCACGATGCGCCTAAGCGCGGCTTCAACACTCCAGCGTCCGCCCACACTCAACAGCGCTCCATTTTTGCATTTCGCCTCCTCCCTCCTCGCCGTAGCGCAGCAGCAAGCTCGTTCTGCCTCCGCCGTCGCCATAGCCCGCGCAAGCTCGCACCGAGCCGCCCAATCGTCACCGCAGCAGCACCACAAGCTCCCTAGCGACCCACTGCCTCCACCCGTGCTCGCTGACCGCACCTGGTAAGCAACGGCGCCGTGCGCTAGCTCGCCGGAGCATCCCCGCCGCGCCCGTCACCGTGGCTGGGGCACCTCCCTCCACCGTAGACCGTGCAACCTTGCGCGATAGGTTCGCCGAAGCCCTGGGAAGCTTGTCCATGCCCTTTTGTGCTTCGCTGTAGCCCCCACCGGCGCAGCGCCATTGTCCAGCGTAGCTGCTCCGCCATGAGCACCACCGCTGTACATAGCCATGATGGGAGGTTCCACCGAGTAGCTCACCCGGTGCGCTAGGTCAAGTAGGTCGCTCGGTGAAGACGTCACCGCCGGCGGACTCGCCGTCGATGAGCCATGGCCGTGTGAGCTTGCTCAGCGCCGCCGGCTCTGTTTTGGTTTCGCTGACCGGTGGGGTCAACTGACCAGTGGGTCCCGCGTGTCAGCGACTCCATGTTGTAAAGCTAGTTCATTTTGAATGCAGATTTCATATGTTTTGTAATTTTTGTATCTTTAGTTTGGTAGCTTCAAAAATTGTGAAATAAACTTGTTAGTGTCCCATAGGAAGTGTAGTATTTAGAAAAAATATGTTCTTGACATTTACAGTAGAAAGTTTTGGAGATTTAAATAGGGATTTGAAATGTGCTTTTGAATGCATTCAAATTTGTTTATTTCATATCTAGAGTTCCTGTGCTCCAAAATTTATGAAATTTTTGTGGTAAACTTGTATCAGCATATATGAGCTCTGGTAAAAATTTGAGGACCAGTGCATGTGTAGATTTATAGTTATAGATTTTTCTTTTATGAATAGTTTATCCTTGTGTAAATTTTTATAAATTAATTATGAATCCAAAATTCATGAAACTTTTTGGAGGTAATCCTAGTAGTATGTGGATGCTAAGAAAAATAGGAAATCTATTGCTTGACACTTTTCAATAGGGTTTTCCATTTATGCTATTTCAAGCCTTGCTGCCTTATCATTTTTGTATAGGATGTTCTACTTGGTAAAATGACATGAAATTTTTATAGTAGTCCTTTGATAGCATTAGTAAGGCACTGTAAATTTTTAAGAATTTTTTAAACACATCTGATATATGTTTATTATTTAACCTAGATATCTAAATGAAACAATAAAGGCATTTAAATAAATAGTTTGGGCTTCACCATTATATTATCTTAAATGTATTTGGTATGCTTAAACTGTTGGTAGATTTTATGTTGTTAAATTTTGAATGATTACATGAAGTAGAAGTATTGTTACTTTGTATTGCATATTGAATAGTTTCCGGATAGATTCTGTAGTTTGAGGAGTTGCATGTTGAAAATGATGTGTACTGTAAAAATGGTTAATAACAAAGTTGTAGAGAATTTGATAAGCTTTCCAGAAAGTCTAGGATCACTAAATTTGGATTAGTAGAACTCCAGTTATGAGTGAAACAAGTAGCTACTGTTTTGTGGCATAATCAATGCATTGTGAAAGTAGATGATTAAATAATCGAGAAGAGATATGCACATACTCAATAAACATGATGCACTTGTTAACATATATGCATTCATAATACTTATGCCACATTCATGCATCTAGGATCGAAGGAAGAGATCACGTTGCTGGAATTCGAAGAAGCAGAGGAAGGGAACCAGCAGGAGGATCCGCAAGCCGCAGCTCCCGAAGGCGTGGAGCAGAACCCTGAAGAGCTTCTGGAGTGTCCTAACCACCGCCCTACTTCCTTTCCACGAGGCAAGCCCTAGAGCATTATAAGTCTCCCAGTAATTTACAAATGTTTACTTATGTATTTATGATTGATGCATTAGGTTATAAGAGTTGAATGGAACCACTTGATGCATGTAAATTCCTTGTCCAGATATTACACCTTTAACCGGTATAGGTCCAGGATCGAATATATGCTTAGCCATGCTTAGACCGGTAGAAGTCAGGTGATGTCCTGTCACCTGCGAGATATAGGTGGATACTGGAGCACGGTTAGCTATATTTGCTATCGTGGAACAGAACCATGGGGTAAAAGAAAATCGAGACTGGGCGGGATGACGATAGAGAAGCAACAAGACATGGAGGTCTTGGGTGTGGATCTATCCCCATCTGTGTCGATTAAGGACCGTACCGTTGTTGGCACTTTTGACAAGATTGAACGCATGCCTCTCACTTAGCTGGCTGGATAACTCGTTCCGACCGCGAAGCCGAGTAATTCAACTCAGGCCGGGAACCGTTCTGTTGTGCGCTCCTTCCGGGGAACGATCAGACTGAGCCCAAGGGCAGGCTTGGCCTGAGCATCCTGGCATCTGGTGTTCCAAATTGTGCGGCGCGGTATGGACCCGCGAAATGTGTACCTAAGTTGTACCAAAGGTGACCTAAGGCTATCATGGCTGGTAGACCTAGGTTTGTGTTAGGAATAAATTCCCAGCTGGTTGAAATCGATTCAAATCGCCGTCTCTCCCGGATAGTGAGAAACTTGACTAGCTCCAACATCATAGTAACTATGTTATGAAACATGATGGTTCAAATGAATATGGAATTACAATACCTGCTATGGTTACTATTGTATGCTTCTAAATGATATACCACATGTTTGGCACAAGATAGTGCTAATCTAGAAATGGATAGTTATAATTAACTTGATAAAGGAATCATAATTGTACAATGGGTCAGTTGCCTTTTACGCAAACTGTTGTCAAGTTACGTCCACTTATACAGCCTTGCATAATCCTTGGAGTCATTTTATTTCTGGTTCATGACGGGTAAGTCTAGCTGAGTACCTTCTCGTACTCAGGGTTTATTTTCCCATTGTTGCAGATGGCACTGTGTATTATGGTTATTGCAAGAGTTGCTTCTGTCCCGCTGTGGATGAGGAGTAAGCCTTGGGCAGGCTTCTTTATTAATTCCTATCTTTGCTTTTGCGGACCATGATCCTACTTGGCACTGTATCAAACTATGTGGAAACTTTATTTTCGAACTTAATTGCTTCTGCTTTATTCTATCAAACTCAGTTTGTAATAACTTTTATTCGCACTCTGATGATGAAATATATCTGTGAACTTTATGTAATATGTGGCATGTATGTTGAATCTTGTATGATCTTGGTTGTTGTAAATCATTTATCGAGACCCGTCGTGGTACTCGACGGACTACCGAGTTTATATGGGTTCAAGTATGACAGTGCGACCGCTTGCGGGCTGCCCTTGTAGTTGTACTCTTATAAATTGGTCAGTTCTGCGACAGCTGGTATCGGAGCAAGATTCAACGTTAATTGTCACAAGTGTATTTAAAACAAAAGTTTTTGTTTTCCAAAAACCCTTCTCGAGCAACTAATAGTTATATAATAGGTATTTGAAATCTAAAGTGTGCCAATGATCACTTTCCTTATGCCCAAATTAAGGACTATTAGGTGGCTATTTAAGTACTAACATGGGGGTTTCTACTTCATCGTCCATACGGCGTGCTATAGTATGGATGCCATTCACTTGAGTGGTAATGTATGGATCAAATGCCTCTACGCCAAGGTAAGATGATGAGTGTATGACCGCAAGATGTGAGAGTGCGGTCGGGAAGAGTTAGCTTTGGTATGGCTATGTATGCATGCTTGCATGTGTATATGGTACGTATTTAATTGTGGGTTTAAATTATTGTCGGGTAGATTGATACGGAAGTATATGTATGGGTATACATATATGGAAGTATTTACAATTACATTCTACATATTTCATTATGGGTTTAGGGCTGAAATGGAATTCTTATGCAGGTACACTAACAACGAAACGTGTAGCTCGACTAGTTACGCTATTTATGAGAGAACGTATGTACGCCACCGTGTCTACCGTTAGAAACAAATTTTTGCTAAGTTTGTGAGGACGTACGGCATGAGCATGCATCATGTTAATTACCATTCACATAATTACATTGTTCCTCCCCTTATAAAATTCTTACTCGGTTATGTAACTCTTATCCATTATGGCATTGTCTCACCAAAGGGTACATGTTAATGGTGCAGATGGCATGCACCAAGCAGACTGCTCGCAAGTCCACCGGAGGCAGAGCTCACAGCCGTTAGCTTGCTCCACGTACCCGTCAACGTCACACGTTCCTTAGAGAGTTTGGGATGCCTACACTCTTGTGGAGAGTGCTCAGCTATGTAGGCTATCCTGATAGAATGGAACCCCGCTACTTCTGGGCGAATGAGCAGTTGGGAGAAGGTCTCTTAGTTACTGTGGAGGCCGTTGTTCGTCCCCGAGGTGATGATTCTAAGTGGACAGGTTGGTGTTATGAGTCGACTAGTAGGACTGCTGAAGAAGCAGTTGGCAGAGCAGCCTTTGGGATCCTGAGGGATATCATGGATCGTTTTCCTCAGGAGCTGGCAGCCGCTTTGGCTGGAGTCTTTCCGAGGGGTAACCCCTCCACTGACTCATGGCAACAGGCAAGAGGAAGATCTTTGGAGATTGGTGCAGCAGAAGGGCAGAACAGCGATAACCCTTCCATGAGCGCCATGTTCGCAGTGATGAGAGTGTTAGATGGAGTAGAAGGTAGCCTCAGACGTGTGTCTAGTGCTCTTGGTCATGCCCATGAGGACCGATGTCAGCTTCAGAGGGAGCATGACGCCGAGATTGAGAGGCTCACTGAAGAGATGACTCGGTTAACTCACCAAAGGAATGCGGCCTGGACCAGGGAAGATGTTCTGAGAGCTCAACAGTTCGAGCTGGGGCAGCAGCTGGCCAATGCGGAAGAATACAACGATCACCTACATGAAGAGGTTCATCTACTGAACAACCAGCTCCACCCTTATGTCCCACCTGGAGCCATAGAAATGGATCTAGAAGGGGACGAGGAAGAAGAAGAAGTAGAGTCTGAAGAAGAAGTGGAGCCTAAGGAAGGAGATGATCCTACGTCTGACCTCGATAGTGATCATGATGAGGATTAGATCGCTTAGCACTTAATGGAAGGTCTAATGTATCACCTTTATTTATGTAATAGACCCGTAGTTCGAATTTGGCATTAGTAACCTGACTATCATGTAATGTTGATTAATTGCACGTTTGGTTGAACATCAATGCAATTCCAGTCCTTTGTCGGTAATCACGATTTAAATTTGCATGCATTATGTGCGCGATAAGTGGTCTAATTGGGGATGTCATGTTGCGAGAATGAAGTGTTATGCCTCTGTTTTTATTGTGATTTTGAGAATTTTCTCCAGTAATTTCAGTTTGGCATGAGTACCTAATTCATCTGCAATCTCTTGGCATCAACCAATAATCGCTTATTGTTGCAACTTCGCAGATGATGCGCACCCGTGCTAGAGCTGGTGGCAGCCAGGATGGCAACCATGATGACTTGCCACCGCCACCGCCGCCGTCTACTCAGGAGTTCTTTACCTAGTTCTTGGGGAGCCAAAGGACAATGGAGGAAGCTTTGCGCCTTATCACGCAAAACACTGCTCGTGGCCACCCACATCAACCAGGGGCCGAGCCAAATCAGCATAGTACATTCAAGGAGTTTCTAGATACGAAGCCTCCAATCTTCAAGGTGGCTGAGGAACCACTGCAGGCCAATGAGTGGCTGAATACCATTGAGCAGAAATTCCATCTGCTGAGGGTTACAGAGCATCTGAAAGCAGAGTATGCTTCTCATCAATTGCAAGGACCAGCAGGGATCTGGTGGACACATTTCCTATCGTCCTTGCCTGCTAATGCGCGAGTTACCTGGGAATAGTTCAAGCTGGCTTTTAGGGGACACCATATTCCCCCGGGCCTGATGCGCATGAAAGCAACCAAATTTATGAGGCTCACTCAAGGAACAAAGTCACTCACTGAATATATGCACGCATTCAACAACTTGTCCAGATATGCTCCAAGTTTCGTGGATACTGAGGAGAAAAAGATAGAGAGTTTCAAGCGAGGTCTGAGTTTATTAGTGATGCCTTGACCCAAGAGAACCACAACAACATGCATGCAGTTGCCAAGGGTCGCAAGAGGGCATATGAGGCCGGTGCATCCGGATCTTTCTAGTCAAAAGCACCTATCACAGCTAGGCCACAATTCCGTCCACCTGTACCCAAGTTTAGGCCTCCACCACCGAAAGCTCAGAATAATAGGCCATAGAAACCATTCTGTAAGGCGTTTACTATTGCCTTACCAAAAGGAAATGGCAGTCAGGACAGCTCCACCGGATTCAGAAGTAATCAACCATGTTTCAACTGCAACCAACTGGGTCATTGGTCCAAGGAATGCCCCCACCCCAAGAAGAATAGCAACCAGAATTAGAACAATCAGAGACAGGTGAATGCCAGGGCACGTCAGGGACAAGTGCATTATACCGCTGTGGAGGAAGTGCCCGCCAAAGAAGTTGTCACGGCTGGTATGTTTCTCGTCAACAAGCATCCTGCTGTTGTTTTATTTGATTCGGGAGCTTCTCATTCATTTATGAGTCAAGCATTTGCATCTAGACATGATCAAGAAATAATTGAAGTAAGCAAAGGGGGTTTTAACATAAGTTCAGCAGGGGGGAACTGTTACTACCAAAAAGATAGTAAAAATGTACTCATCTCTATACAAGGGAGGGAGTACACAACATATTTGATAATATTGCCAGGGTTATCAATAAGTGTAATCTTAGGCATGAATTGGATGAAGGATCATGGTGTTCTTATTGACACTAGCACCCGTACTATTATGTTGAGAGAACCCACGGGAGGGAATGCTTTTCTAGTACCACTCTCCCACGATTTCGAACCCCAACATTTAGCCTGTGCTATCCAAACCACCACAATATGTGATATCCCTGTGGTTTGTGATTTTCCAGATGTATTTCCTGAGGAATTACCAGGTCTACCCCTGGATAGGGACGTGGAATTTAAGATCGAGTTAGTGCCAGGTACGGCACCCATATCCAGAAGGCCCTATAGAATGCCACCCAATGAGTTAGCGGAACTTAAGGTTCAATTGCAAGATCTATTGGACAAGGGTCTTATCCAACCTAGCTCATCTCCGTGGGGATGTCCAGCCTTGTTTGTGAAAAAGAAGGATAAGTCACTGAGAATGTGTGTAGATTACAGACCACTCAATGCGGTGACCATCAAGAACAAATATCCGTTGCCCCGCATCGACATCTTGTTCGATCAGCTAGCGAAGGCAAATGTATTCTCCAAAATTGATTTGAGATCAGGCTACCATCAGATAAAGATCAGATCGGAGGATATACCTAAAACTGCTTTCTCTACTAGGTACGGCTTATATGAGTATTTGGTTATGTCTTTCGGACTAACAAATGCTCCCACCTACTTCATGTACCTGATGAACTCGGTATTCATGCCCGAACTTGACAAGTTCATGGTCATGTTTATCGATGATATATTGATTTATTCAGAAAATGAGTCAGATCATGAAGAGCATCTGAGGATTGTTTTATCCAGACTGAGGGAGCATAAACTTTATGCAAAGTTTAGCAAATGTGAATTTTGGTTGAGCAAAGTACCTTTTTTAGGTCACATTTTATCAAAAGATGGAATCTCTGTAGTCCCATCAAAAGTACAAGAGGTCATGGATTAGAAAGCCCCAACTTCGGTTCATGAAGTTCGGAGTTTTCTAGGGTTAGTAGGATACTATTGTCGGTTTATTCTAGATTTCTCAAAGATAGCTAAGCCTATGACCAGACTACTTTAGAAAGATGAGAAGTACAAATGGACACCAGAATGTGAAACAACTTTTCACACCCTTAGAACTTTGTTGACTACAGCACCTGTGCTAGCACAACCAGACATTGAAAAACCTTTTGATGTATTTTGTGATGCCTCGGGAATA
This sequence comes from Miscanthus floridulus, assembly GCF_019320115.1. Classification (NCBI taxonomy): domain Eukaryota; kingdom Viridiplantae; phylum Streptophyta; class Magnoliopsida; order Poales; family Poaceae; genus Miscanthus; species Miscanthus floridulus. Next base: position 141,073,853 of record NC_089587.1, on the reverse strand, counting down.
GGTTTAGGATGTGTGCTTATGCAAGAAGGAAGAGTAATTGCATATGCTTCTCGGCAATTGAGAAAACATGAAGTCAACTACCCTACACATGATTTGGAACTTGCAGTCGTTGTTCATGCATTAAAGATATGGAGACATTACTTGTTGGGCAATGTATGTCATATCTATACTGACCACAAAAGCCTCAAGTATATCTTTACCCAGCCAGAGCTGAACATGAGACAATGAAGATGGTTAGAATTGATTAAGGACTACAATTTAGAAGTGCATTACCATCCGGGTAAAGCTAATGTAGTAGCCGATGCGCTCAGTCGGAAGTCCCATTGCAACACTGTGGAAGCATTGTTGGAAGATGGATTCAACTTGTTACATCTGCTGTACTACACAATATCACAATCAGTTGTTCACTTGAGGGCAAAATCATAGAGCTACAGCAGATAGATGTAGGAATAAGTCACATCAAGAGAAAAATACAAGAGTAGAAAACCAAACATTTTAGATTGGATGAAAGAGGTGTATTATGGTTTGAGGACCAGCTAGTGGTACCAAAAGACCGTGAGCTAAGGAATCAAATTTTAGATGAAGCTCACTCATCCAAATTGTCCATCCATCCGGGTAGTAGTAAGATGTATCAAGATTTGAAAACCCGTTTTTGGTGGACTAAGATGAAGAAAGAGATCACAGCCTATGTTGCTAGGTGTGATAACTGCAGTAGAGTAAAAGATGTCCATATGAAAACTACGAGACTACTTCAACCGTTGCCTATTCCAGGATAGAAATGGGAGGAAATCAGCATGGACTTTATCATAGGCCTTCCAATGATGCCACAAGGTCACGATTCAATATGGGTAATTATTGACCGTCTCACCAAGTCAGCACACTTATACCCATGAATACACGGTATATAGTTGGAAAATACGCTGAGATATATGTTTCCCAGATTGTGAGACTGCATGGAGTACCCAGGACTATAATCTCAGATCGAGGACCATAGTTCATAGCTCGTTTCTAGGAGCACTTACACCAGGCTTTGGGAACCAAGCTAATCAGAAGCTCTGCATATCATCCGCAAACTTTAGGACAGACAGAGCGAGTGAACCAAATCCTAGAAGATTTACTTAGAGCTTGTGTTATATCTTCAAAAGGTTCATGGGAGAAATGGTTACCTTTAGCTAAATTCTCCTATAACAACAGTTATCAAGCAAGTATCAAGATGGCTCCATTTGAAGTCTTGTATGGCAGAAAATGTAGAACTCCTTTGAACTGGATTGAGCCCGGTGAAAGGAGATACTTTGGTATTGACTTTGTCAATGAAGCCGAAGAGCAAGTACGTATCATCCAACAACATATGAAGGCAGCTCAATCAAGACAAAAGAGTTATGCCGACAAAAGAAGAAGACCACTGACTTTTGAAGTGGGTGACTATGTATACTTGAGAGTATCACCCATGAAAGGTGTGAAAAGATTTGGGATGAAAAAGAAGCTTTCACCAAGATATGTAGGGCCATACAAAATTTTGGAATGAAAAGGAAATGTTGCGTATAAGTTACAACTTCCACCAGAGATGAGTGCAATATTTAATGTGTTCCATGTGTCTTAGTTGAAGAAATGTCTTCGAGTACCTGAAGAAGCTATTGCACCCACCAACGTGCAGCTTCAATCAGATTTGACCTATGAAGAAAAGCCAATTTGAGTATTAGAGGAGATGGAGAGAGTGACAATGAGTAAGATTATTAAGTTCTATAAGGTGGTGTGGAACAATCATAGTGAACAAGATGCTACATGGGAAAGAGAAGATTATCTACGAGATGTTTATCCCGCCTTTTTCCAAGAATGGTAGGTCTTGCAAATCTTGGGACGAGATTTTTATAAGGGGGAGGGGCTGTAACACCTCGGGTGTTAGCCTTGCATAACTTGACTTGCATAGCATGAGCATGATCATAAAGCATTCATATATAAGCTTTGACACTTGAAACATCTGCAACGTTTGCTTATTATCGCATGTTTCTTAAACATATGCAACTTTTCTCGTTATTTCCTGTCTCCATGTGTCTATGCATATGATCATGAGTGGACACATGTACTTGGTGGATGTGAGTCACACAAACATGTAGCCACACCTAGGGTAGCAAATAGGACCTTGTTCATGGTTACATTTCATGAACCAACATTTAAGCTCCATGTGATTACACTAGCTAGCCCTATGAGTGACTACTACATGAAATGATTGAATGACCTTGCAAATTGCTTAAACATGTTTAGAGTATCATTATGAACAACTTTGATATTCATGGTTAGGGGTAAAAAGGTCATTAAGCCATGCTTTGATGTGTATCATCATTTAAAAGTGACATGTTTGACCAAAGTTGAACTAGGTGTTAGAGACCTTGCATGGAGGAGATCACTAAAGCAAAGTTGTAGTATTTGACATAAGGAACAACTTTTATTTTTGGGTCATTGAATGATTTAGCTCCTAACATGCTTGAATTTGGATCACAAGAATCAGCAAATTAACATTTCAATACTTAACAAAAATTTCTAAGTCTTTGTTCGACTGACAGCCTAACAAACCCATCTTGGTGATGACATTACTCGTTATTTGTTGCGAATTAGAGCATACTCCCTTAACCAAAGTCAAAGCTGGTACCTAGGGCTATGATTTTTGTTTAGACGGTTTATACTTTGGAGCCACGGATTAGCGGTGCAATGGCCGGGAAAACCCGCTGTCAGGCTCGGCTTGCTTAACTGACGAACTGAACAAAGCCATTCAGTGGCCGACCACCGGTAGAGCCTACGCGCCGCGTGTCCATGGTGATGGCCGCGCATCGCCGTTGCCCTGACCGCGTAGGCCACAACGCGCCTGAGCGCGGCTTCAACACTCCAGCGTCCGCCCGCACTCAACAACGCTCCATTTTCGCATTTCGCCTCCTCTCTCCTCACTGCAGCGCAGCAGTGAGCTCGTTCTGCCTCCGCCGTCGCCATAGCCCGCGCAAGCTCGCACCGAGCCGCCCAATCGTCACCGCAGCAGCACCACTAGCTCCCTAGCGACCCACACCTCCACCCGTGCTCGCTGACTGCACCTGGTAAGCAAGGCGCCATGCGCTAGCTCGCCAGAGCATCCCCGCCACGCCCGTCACCGTGGCTGGGGCACCTCCCTCCACCGTAGACCGTGCAACCTTGCGCGATAGGTTCGCCTGAGCCCTGGGAAGCTCGTTCGCGCCCTTTTGTGCTTCGCCGTAGCCCCCACCGGTGTAGCACCGTCATCCAGCGCAGCCGCTCCACCATGAGCGCCGCCGCTGTACATAGCCCCGACGGGAGGTTCCACCGAGTAGCTCACCCGGTGCGCTAGGTCAAGTAGGTCGCTCGGTGAAGACGTCACCGCCGGCGGACTCACCATCGACGAGCCATGGCCGCGCGAGCTTGCTCAGCGCCGCCGGCTCTGTTTTGGTTTCGCTGACCGGTGGGGTCAACTGACCAGTGGGTCCCGCGTGTCAGCGACTCCATGTTGTAAAGCTAGTTCATTTTGAATGCAGATTTCATATGTTTTGTAATTTTTGTATATTCAGTTTGGTAGCTTCAAAACTTGTGAAATAAACTTGTTAGTGTCCCTTAGGAAGTGTAGTATTTAAGAAAAATATGTTCTTGACATTTACAGTAGAAATGTTTGGAGATTTAAATAGGGATTTGAAATGTGCTTTTGAATGCATTCAAATTTGTTTCTTTCATATCTAGAGTTACTGTGCTCCAAAATTTATGAAATTTTTGTGGTAAACTTGTATCAGCATATATGAGCTTTGGTAAAAATTTGAGGACCAGTGCATGTGTAGATTTATAGTTATAGATTTTTCTTTTATGAATAGTTAATCCTTGTGTAAATTTTTATAAATTAATTATGAATCCAAAATTCATGAAAATATTTGGAGGTAATCCTAGTAGTATTTGGATGCTAAGAAAAATAGGAAATCTGTTGCTTGACACTTTTCAATAGGGTTTTCCATTTATGCTATTTCAAGCCTTGCTGCCTTATCATTTTTGTATAGGATGTTCTACTTGGTAAAATGACATGAAATTTTTATAGTAGTCCTTTGATAGCATTAGTAAGGCATTGTAAATTTTTAAGAATTTTTGAAACACATCTGATATATGTTTATTATTTAACCTAGATATCTAAATAAAACAATAAAGGCATTTAAATAAATAGTTTGGGCTTCACCATTATATTATATTAAATGTATTTGGTATGCTTAAACTGTTGGTAGATTTTATGTTGTCAAATTTTGAATGATTACATGAAGTAGAAGTATTGTTACTTTGTATTGCATATTGAATAGTTTCCGGATAGATTCTGTAGTTTGAGGAGTTGCATGTTGAAAATGATGTGTACTATAAAAATAGTTAATAACAAAGTTGTAGAGAATTTGATAAGCTTTCCACAAAGTCTAGGATCACTGAATTTGGATTAGTAGAACTCCAGTTATGAGTGAAACAAGTAGCTACTATTTTGTGGCATAATCAATGCATTGTGAAAGTAGATGATTAAATAATCGAGAAGAGATATGCACCTACTCAATAAACATGATGCACTTGTTAACATATATGCATTCATAATACTTATGCCACATTCATGCATCTAGGATCGGAGGAAGAGATCACGTTGCTGGAATTCGAAGAAGCAGAGGAAGGGAATCAGTAGGAGAATCTGCAAGCCGCAGCTCCCGAAGGCGTGGAGCAGAACCCTGAAGAGCTTCCAGAGTGTCCTGACCACCGCCATACTTCCTTTCTGCAAGGCAAGCCCCAAAGCATTATAAGTCTCCCAGTAATTTACAAATGTTTACTTACGTATTTATGATTGATGCATTAGGTTATAAGAGTTGAATGGAACCACTTGATGCATGTAAATTCCTTGTCCAGATATTACACCTTTAACCGGTATAGGTCCAGGATCGAATATATGCTTAGCCATGCTTAGACCGGTAGAAGTCAGGTGATGTCCTGTCACCTGCGAGATATATGTGGATACCGGAGCACGGTTGGCTATATTTGCTATCATGGAACAGAACCATGGGGTAAAAGAAAATCGAGACCGGGCGGGATGACGATAGAGAAGCAACAAGGCATGGAGGTCTTGGGTGTGGATCTATCCCCGTCTATGTCGATTAAGGACCGTACCGTTGTTGGCGCTTTTGACAAGATTGAACACATGCCTCTCACTTAGCTAGCCGGATAACTCGTTCCGACCGCGAAGCCGAGTAATTCAACTCAAGCCAAGAACCGTTCTGTTGTGCGCTCCTTCCGGGGAACGATTAGACTGAGCCCAAGGGCAGGCTTGTCCTGAGCATCCTGGCATCTGGTGTTCCAGATTGTGCGGCATGGTATGGACCCGCGAAATGTGTACCTGAGTTGTACCAAAGGTGACCTAAGGCTATCGTGGCTGGTAGACCTAGGTTTGTGTTAGGAATAAATTCCCAGCTGGTTGAAATCGATTCGAATCGCCGTCTCTCCCGGATAGTGAGAAACTTGACTAGCTCCAACATCGTAGTAACTGTGTTATGAAACATGATGGTTCGAATGAATATGGAATTACAATACCTGCTATGGTTACTGTTGTATGCTTCTAAATGATAAACCACATGTTTGGCACAGGATAGTTGCTAATCTAGAAATGGATAGTTATAGTTAACCTGATAAAGAAATTGTAACTGTACCATGACTCAATTGCTTTTACGCAAAAATGTTGTCGAGTTACGTCCCCTTATACAGCCTTGCATAATCCTTGGAGTCATTTTATTTCTGGTTCATGACGGGTAAGTCTAGCTGAGTACCTTCTCGTACTCAGGGTTTATTTTCCCATTGTTGCAGATGGCACTGTGTATCATGGTTATTGCAAGAGTTGCTTCTATCCCGCTGTGGATGAGGAGTAAGCCTTGGGCAGGCTTTTTTATTAATTCCTATCTTTGCTTTTGCGGACCATGATCCTACTTGGCACTGTATCAAACTATGTGGAAACTTTATTTTCAAACTTAATTGCTTCCGCTTTATTCTATCAAACTCAGTTTGTAATAACTTTTATTCGCACTCTGATGATGAAATGTATCTGTGAACTTTATATAATATGTGGCATGTATGTTGAATCTAGTACTATCTTGGTTGTTGTAAATCGTTTATCGAGACCCGTCGTGGTACTCGACGGACTACCGGGTTTATATGGGTTTAAGTATGACAGTGCGACCGCTTACGCGCTGCCCTTGTACTTGTACTCTTATAAATTGGTCGGTTCTGCAACAACTAATAGCTTTACTATCATCCATTCCAAACTTCTTGAGCATGTCCTTGATATACTTGCCTTGACTCACAAATATGCCATTCTTCATTTGCTTGATTTGAAGACCAAGGAAGTAGCTAAGCTCTCCAATCATGGACATCTCAAACTCACTTGCCATCATCTTACCAAACTCCTCACAAAAATCTTGATTTGTTGACCCAAAAATGATCTCATCAACATAGATTTGCATTACAAACAAGTCATTTCCAATCTTCTGGGTGAAAAGAGTGGTGTCAACCTTTCCCATCTTGAATCCCTTAGAGAGTAGGAAATCTCTCATACCATGCTCTAGGTGCTTGTTTTAATCCATACAAAGCCTTTCTCAACTTGTAAACATGGTTGGGTTTCTTCTCATCTTCAAAACCGAGAGGTTGCTCAACATACACAAGCTCATTGATGTACCCATTGAGAAATGCACTCTTCACATCCATTTTGTACAACTTGATGTTGTGGGCACAAGCATAGGCTAACAAGATCCTAATTGCTTCCAATCTTGCAACTGGGGCAGATGTTTCTCTAAAGTCAAGACCTTCAACTTGAGTGTAACCTTGAGCCACTAATCTTGCTTTGTTCCTTATTACTATCCCATCTTGATCTTGCTTATTCCGAAAGACCCACTTGGCTCCAATCACATTATGATCCTTAGGCCTCTCAACTAACTCCTGTACTTGGTTTCTTGTAAAGTTGTTTAGCTCTTCATGCATAGCATTGACCCAATCAACATCCTTCAAAGCTTCATCTATCTTCTTAGGTTCAATGGATGACACAAATGAGAAATGCTCACAAAATGAAGCCAATCTTGATCTAGTTTGCACACCTCTTGAAATATCACCAATGATAGTGTCCAAGGGATGATCTCTTGCAACATTGGTTGGTTGAAGCACTTGCACTTGATTGCTTGCATTTGATAGATCACTTGGTTGAGATGATGAACTAGTCACTTGTTGTTGATCTTGCACTTTGTCATCACTAGTACTCGCTTGAACTTGATCATGAGAACCACTAGCTTGCACATTTGTGTTAGAGAGCACTTGATTCTTGTCATCTTCAACATCAATCACCTCTCTAGGCCTTATATCACCAATGTCCATGTTCTTCATTGCATTAACCAATTGAGTGCCTCTTACATCATCTAGATTCTCATCTTCCTCTTGGGAACCATTTGTTTCATCAAACTCCACATCATGAACCTCCTCAAGAGTACCACTAGCCAAATTCCAAACTCTATATGCCTTGCTAGTAGTGGAGTAACCAAGCAAGAAACCTTCATCACATTTCTTTTCAAACTTGCTCAATCTAGTGCCTTTCTTCAATATGTAGCATTTACAACCAAAAACCCGAAAGTATGCTATGTTGGGCTTTCTTCCATTCAAAAGCTTATAAGGAGTCTTCTCCATCATGGGGTGACAATAGAGTCGGTTGCTATAATAATAAGCCGTGTTGATTGCTTCGGCCCAAAATGAATGACTCATATTGTACTCACTCAACATTGATCTTGCCATGTCAGTCAAAGTTCTATTCTTTCTTTCAACTAGGCCATTTGATTGTGGAGTGTACTTGGCTGAGAATTGATGTCTAATTCCAAATTCATCATACAACTCATCAATTCTAGTGTTCTTGAATTCACTACCATTGTCAATTCTAACTTTCTTGATGGTTGTTTCAAACTCATTGTGAATGCCCTTGACAAATGATTTGAATGTTGCAAACACATCACTCTTGTCAACAAGAAAAAATACCCATGTGTATCTAGTGAAATCATCCACAATCACAAATCCATATTTGTTTCCACCACTGCTTGTGTATATGGTTGGTCCAAACAAGTCCATGTGCATCAACTCAAATGCCTTAGATGTGCTCATCATGCTCTTCTTAGGATGTGTGTTACCAACTTGTTTTCCGGCTTGACATGCACTACATAGCTTATCCTTCTCAAATGTGACATCTTTCAAGCCTCTAACTAAGTCATGCTTAATCAACTTGTTCAATTGTTTCATTCCAACATGACCAAGCCTTCTATGCCATAACCAACCCATGCTAGACTTAGTGATCAGACATGTTGTCAATTGAGCTTCTCTAGCATTGAAATCAACCAAGTATAGATTTTCATATCTAAATCCTTTGAATATCAAGTTAGAGCCATCTACACTTATAATCTCTACATAATCCACACCAAATATGCACTTGAAACCAAGATCACACAATTGAGCTACCGACAAAAGGTTGAAGTTCAAGCTCTCTACTAGTAGCACATTGGAAATGCTCAAGTCATTGGATATTGCAATCTTACCAAGCCCTTTGACCTTGCCTTTGCCATTGTCACCAAATGTGATACTATCAATCCTAATTCTCTTGTTTTCATTGATTGAATTGAACATTCTTGGATCACTGGTCATGTGTTGTGTGCACCCACTATCAAGCACCCAATGCCTTTCTCTGGCTTTGTAATTAACCTACAAAAGAAGATCAATTCTTTTTAGGTACCCAAACTTTCTTGGGTCCTTGAAGGTTAGTTACCAAAGTCTTTGGTACCCAAATGGCCTTCTTCTTTGGGCCCACAATTGGTGTACCAATGAATTTAGCCTTCACACCATTGGCACCCTTAACAAGCATGTAACAAGAATCAAATTTAATTGAGGATACATTAGGTAGCTTGTTCTTGTTAGTCTTGCAATATTGCTCTATATGCCCAACTTGCTTGCATCTATTGCAAAACCGGCCATTCCCCTTCACAAAGCTAACTTTGGGAGTGACAAAGGCCACCTTGCCTTTCTTGGGGGTATAGCCTAATCCCTCTTTGTTGAGAGAAAACCTTTGGCTACCGAAGCACTTTAGCAAGCAGCCATCTCCACCATAGGCATTGCCTAAGGCATGAGTGAGCTCATTCACCTCCTTCTTGAGGGTCTCATTTTCCACCATTAATGAGGAATCACAAGTGAGACCATCACTCAAAGGCGAAGTAGAAGTAGTAGTGCTACAAGAAGTGTTAGTGGGAGCAACTATAATGGGCTTATAAAAAGATTCATCAATAAGATCTCATGTTAGTCCCACATCATATGATACAATCACTTGCTCCTTCTTGGCTTCCTCTTTGACTTGCTCGATGAGAGAGGAGTGAGCTTTCTCAAGCTCAGAGTAAGCTTTGCCAAGCTTCTCATGGGCTTCCATTAGCCTCTCATGAGTGGCATTGAGCTCATCAAGGGATTGCTCAAGAAATTTGACTTTCTTGTTCAATTCCTTTGACGCCTTTCTCTTCATCTCAAAGCAAATATGCACTTGCTCACACATGTCCATGAGCTCCTCCTTGGAGTACTCCTCATCATCATCATCATCACTCCTACAAGCATCACTTTCACATTCAACATCATCACTCACATCATATTTTACCTTGGTAGGTTTCACATCATATCTGAAGAGCCATCACTATCCCAAGTGACCACATAGCCTCCACCCTTCTTCTTCTTTTGGAAGGTCATTCTCTTCTCCTTCTTTTCTTTCTTATCCTTCTTGTGCTTCTTCTTCTCATCCTCATCATTGTCACTATTGTAGGGACAATTTGCTACAACATGATCGGGACTCTTATAATTGTAGCATCTTCTCACATATTCTTTGCTTTTGGTGTGATCTCTTCTCTTTCTTGCACCATAGCCCTTCTTCTTCATGAATTTTCCCATCTTGCGTACAAAGAGGGCCATAGCTTCATCATCAATATCACTAAGATCATCATCATCACTTGATTCTTTCTTGGACTTGCCCTTGTTCTTGGATGATGATGAGCTAGCCTTGAATGATATACTCTTCTTCTTCTTTTCTTCTTCTTCCTTCCTGTCATCCTTGTCATCCCCCTCCCTTTCCACACGGTATGTCTCTTGGGTCATGACATCACCTAGTACTTGGTTAGGGGTAATCTCCTTCAATCCTCCTCTTATGATAAGCAATCTCAACATCTCAAATCTTAGTGGTAAGCACATCAAGAACTGATGAGAGACATCATCATCCTTGATCTTCTCTCCCAAGGCCTTCAAGTCATTTACAATCACTTGTAACTGATGGAACATTTCTAGAATGCTCTCATCTTCCTTCATCTTGAAGCTTGTCAACTTATCCTTGAGAATGTACAACTTAGCACTCTTCACCGCTGGTGTGCCCTCATATGTTTCCTCCATCCTCCTCCACACCTCATTTGCTCTTTCACAATCCTTGATTTGCTCAAACACCTTGGAATCAATGACATTGTATATGGTGTTGAGAGCCATTGTATTGCATTGCTTGTTAGTCTTGTCTTGGTTGGTGGGGTCATCGGGATCAATGATAGCATAGTCATTCTCGGTCACCTCCCATACTTGATCATTGATTGAACCAAGATACATCCTCATCTTTCTCTTCTAATAATCATAGCATGTGCCATCAAACAACGGTGGTTGGCCCCCCACATGGTTGAACACAACTTGAGCCATAATTTGACACCGAGGTTGTTAAGCCTTCAATCAAACGGTGACCATGGCTCTGATACCACTTGAAAGGTCCTAATATGGCTAGAGGGGGGGGTGAATAGCCTATTTAAAAATCTACAAATCAACTAGAGCCCAAGGGTTGCAAGCCACCTATCCAACAATTCTAGTTGCAATGATTACTAGGCACACAACTTGCAATGTTACTACTCACTAAGAGATCTCAATCTTGCTACTCTAAAGAGCTCCACTAGATGAACTTAAAATAACAAAGCAAGCTCTCAATTCTAATTACACTAAAGAGCTTGCCACAACTAGTTTGCAATAACATAAATGAGTGAGTAGGGTGATTATACCGCCATGTAGAGAAGTGAACCAATCCCAAGATGAATACTAAATCAATCACCGGGAGAATACCAAAGGGCAAGAGACAACTAATTTTTCTCTCGAGTTTCATGTGCTTGCTGGCACGCTAGTCCCCGTTGTGTCGACCAACACTTGGTGGTTCGACGGCTAAGAGGTGTTGCACGAACCTCGTACACACAATTGGACACCGCAAGAACCCACCCACAAGTGAGGTAACTCAATGACACGAGCAAACCACTAGAGTTACCTTTTGGCTCTCCGCCAGGAAAGGCACAAGACCCCTCACAATCACCACAATCGGAGCCGGAGACAACCACCAACCTCCGCTCAATGATCCTCGCTGCTCCAATCCATCTAGGTGGCGACAACCAACAAGAGTAACAAGTGAATCCCGTAGCAAAACACGAATGCCAAGTGCCACTAGATGCAATCACTCAAGCAATGCGATTGGATTCTCTCCCAATCTCACAAAGATGATGAATCAATGATGGAGATGAGTGGGAGGGCTTTGGCTAAGCTCACAAGGTTGCTATGTTAATGCAAATGGCCAAGAGAGTGAGCTTGAGCCGGCCATGGGGCTTAAATAGAAGCCCCCACGAAATAGAGCCATTGTACCCCTTCACTGGGCACAACTCGGGGTGACTGGACGCTCTGGTCAGTTTGACCGGACGCAGGACCCCAGCGTTTGGTTGCCCGATGCTTGCCATGTGTCATCAGTTTCAAACGCCGATCGCCCGATCTCAACGGTCAAGTGATGACCGGACGCGTCAGTTAGAAAGTGACCAGACGCAGGACCCTAGTGTCCAGTCGTTTCCAGTAAGGTTCCAAACGCAAAATTTCACCACCGAACGCATCCAGTCATGCTCGACTAGACTCACCCGGCGTCCGGTCACTCAATGTTTCCTCTGTGCGCCTCATGTCAGCGTACGTCAGCACTGACTGAACTCAGACCATGAGCGTCCAGTCAGTTTACACGCCAGCATCCGATCACAAGACCGAGACCATGTGCTTACTACTATCACTGACTGGACTCTGAACCCAACGTTCGGTCACTGCACCACTAGCGTCCAGTCACTCTGTGAACCCCTATCTTTTCTGTATAGGGCGCCGGTGAAGTTTCTAACCCTTACTCACATGTGCCAACCACCAAGTGTATCACCTTGTGCACATGTGTTAGCATATTTTCACAAGCATTTTCAAGGGTGTTAGCACTCCACTAGATCCTAAATGCATATGCAATGAGTTAGAGCATCTAGTGGCACTTTGATAACCGCATTTCAATATGAGTTTCACCCCTCTTAATAGAACGGCTATCTAACCTAAATGTGATCACACTCGCTAAGTGTCTTGATCACGAAAACAAAATGGCTCCTACTATTTATACCTTTGCCTTGAGCCTTTTGTTTTTCTCTTTCTTCTTTTCCAAGTTCAAGCATTTGATCATCACCATGCCATCACCATCGTCATGATCTTCACCATTGCTTCATCACTTGGAGTAGTGCTACCTATCTCATAATTACTTTGATAAACTAGGTTAGCACTTAGGGTTTCATCAATTAACCAAAACCAAACTAGAGCTTTCAATCTCCCCCTTTTTGGTAATTGATGACAACCCTTACACAAAGATATGAATTGAGATTTAATTGAATCCACATTGCTTGCCCAAGCATATTTACCATGTGTAAAAGAATATGGACAAGTTTCATGAACTCCAAATGGTAGCAATTGCTCCCCCTACATATGTGCTAAGAGTTTGGATTGTAGCTTGCACATATGCTTAGATAGGAAATATAGGAGACAATTTCTACCGTATGATGCTAAGGTATAAGAGATGGACCTTTGATGCGTGATACCAATCGAAGTGCACCAATATATCATCCTTAGCACCATTAGTAACTATACATACACAAAAACTAGAATACCCCATGAGATCAACATTACAAGCAAGGGTCTAGTTTCTATAAGATGAACATAAGTCTAGTTACTTTAGCCTATGCATGCTAGTTTTTCATTTCACCATTCAAGCATATAACTAGCATACACCACACAAGCATGGATATTGAAATTTAGAACTTGTGCCATGCAAGCAAATATATGAAATGCACATTTAAATGCAACATACAAGTTTATGAGCTTGCTCCCCCTACTTGTGTGCATTTTTTATGATCCCCTTACAATGTCAATGTTTCATTTGTTTGCTCCTTCTATCTTACTATCTTTGTGAATTTCTCCCCCTTTGTCAACAATTAGCACAAAAGATGAGCTCAAATTATAGATAGGTTGGGGTGAAACCATGTGAAATGAGGATCATTTTCCCAATTTGGTTCAATCTAGATTACTTGCAAAATATATTTAACTCAGTTTGATCCAAGGACAAGCTTCTTCACACCTCCAAATAAGCGTTATCTTAAACCATGTTGAGTTAAACACTTGTAGCTTATTTTCTAGATCAAACACTAGGTTTACAAGCCCACAAACATGTCATATGCTACCACTATTTCAAACATACAAGAAATAGTGGTACCATACAAGCATCAAATTCATTTGATTTTAATGAATGAGCCTAGGACATGATAGGAATGACTAGATGCACTAAACAAGTCCTTAGCAATGGATGGATGACATGTCAATCAACTTTACCTTGCTTTTCTCAAAGGAGAGGCATGTCATACAATGGGGGCGCATCATCACATATTGGAGAAGTCAAATATGTTCAATTCATTCCTTAGCTTGCAAAACCTCTTTTCATCAAGTGGCTTGGTGAAGATATCGGCAAGTTGATCTTCGGTGCCCACACTCTCAATGCAAATGTCCCCTTTTTGTTGGTGATCTCTTATGAAATGATGGCGGACATCAATATGCTTTCTTCTTGAATGTTGAACTAGGTTGTTGGTGAGCTTTACGGCACTCTCATTGTCACATAGCAATGGCACTTGCTTGAATTTAATTCCAAAGTCACTCAAAGTAGCCATCATCCAAAGTAATTGAGCACAACAACTACCGGCCGAAATGTACTCTGCTTCGGTTGTTGAAAGTGCTACACTATTTTGCTTCTTTGATGACCAAGACACAAGTGATCTTCGCAATTGAAAGCATCTAGGCCCCTAGTTGGGTTTCAGTGATTAATGGCAATACGTGATTACTGTGACTAACGTGTGTTTTGCAGAGGCAAATTAAGTTAGGTCACGATAATGGAGATCGTTTGGGCTATCATAATGGTCATGCCCCCACGATGGAAATCGTTTCGGTTTTCAAGGAATGGATGACAAGGTTAAGGATGGACTAGTTCTAAGTGTCGATTGGAGTTGGAGTGAAACTTAGAGGAGTTTAGGACTTTGTTTTTTCCTTTGGCCGTACTATTAATGGGGGTATGGATGGATAGCTTGACCTAGGTGAGTATAGTGGGTTAGGTGTGGAGCACACTTGCTAAAACTAGCGCTAGGTAGCTCCAAAATAGTCCTTAGATCCAATGGAGCAAACTTCATTCACATATGATCGAGAGTTGAAAGTGAATGGAGGGTCAAATACTGACCGAACGCTGGCTTCGGTGTGACTGGATGTTAGCTCAGAGTTCGATCAGTTCATTTGATCAAGGTGAAGTAGTCTTGAAGTGACCGAATGCTGAGAAGTGAAGTGACCGAACGCTGAAGGCCAGCGTCCGGTCGACATCAGTGAGGTTCCAGTGAGGGTAAACTGGGACCGGACGCGTCCGGTCAGTGCTGACCAGACGCTGGCGAGTGTCCGGTCACACTGTAAACACTGGGTTTCGGGGTGAACTGACCGACGCATCCGGTCAACATGATCGGGGCGTCTGGTCACCCCGTAGAGGCACATAATGGTTTGTTTTTTAGCCCATGTTATAAATACCACCTCCATTCGTGTGTGGGGGTACTTTTGCTCCATAACCCTAGCTCCATAACCCTGTGCCTCCACGCCCTGTGCCGCCGCAGAGCCAGCCACCGAGCTCCATAACCCTAGCTCATGCCAGTGCCTCCCTTGCCACTTTTCTCCACGCGATAGTGCCCTCTTTACATCCTCTGTCGCCAATCCTCGCTGCATTGCAACCCTAATCAGTCGCCGACCCGATGGTTCCCCGCATGTCACTTCTCTTCTCTTCTTGAGTCGCCGGATCATCAGGTAGCAAGCCCCCATTTCAATTTCGTACCTAATTGCTTGCTTTCTTAGGGTTTCGTATCTCTAGATGCATAATTAAAACTATTTGTATATCCTATCTATTCTATCATGTAGCGAGTCGGTGTTGTTGAGGTCTTAGGGGTAGTTGTTAGTTAACTTGGGGCCAAGCTCACGAGTACGGATCGAGGCCAAGTCTCAGAAGTGACAGTCGGCAGTTGTCTCTTGTCAGCGGTAGTTGTTCTCTTTAGATCCAACCAATGGTTCATGTCAAGAATGTTGGGGGCGGTCTGGGTGATGAGGATCTGAGGCGTCCACCTCGCTTGCTTGTAGATCCTAAAGGCAAGGCGATGAAGAAGACTGCAACAAAGAAGCACAAGTACCCAGATGCAGAGACAGCAAGAGTAGCCGTAGTTGTAGAGGCTACAGAGCGTGCCGAGAGAGGAGGTGCTCACGGTGGAGTCCGTATTGCAGATCAGCTTTCACCAGAAGCAAGGGCTACACTTGAGCGGGTTGAGCGCCTTCTTGGTGGTCCACCTAGGACTCTCATGATTGGAGGATGGCATGTTGCCATCGATGAGGATCAGCCTTAGGGGGACTCACAGCAGCAGGCACCGTCAGCAGAGCAGACTCAGGAGGGACAGCGGGCCAAGGAGATAGAGCAAGCACCTCAGCCATAGCTTCGCCACTCTGGTCATACCCATGCTCTAGTCATGCTAAGGGTAGATACACAATGGAGGGGTTCTTGTCCACCGCCTAGACCATAGGGCCTGCCTCCTATGATGCACTTGGACTTAAGGGCCACCACGGCCAAGCAGGTGCAACAGCTCAGGTTTGTAGAGTTTGAGCAGTGGTTCCTGCTGAGGAGGGATGACAGAGCATCAGAGGACTTCTACACACCACTCTAAGAGGATTTCTACAATGCATATCTTAACAGTGGAGCTGTATTCAGACCTCAGAGGGTGTGCCACATTGAGTCTATAGTTGCAGCAGTTGGCGAGCACATCCACCCCTACCTTACATACCTACCAGGGCTGACAGAGTTGATTGGACGAACATGATTATATATTCCATCTTAGGTCCGTCAATTCTATGCTACACTATGGATTGACCCATATCATAGATACATTCAACTTTATTACTTGTACTCATCAGAGCCAGCTGCTTCAGTCATACCAGCACAGCCTACAACAGCTCCAGTTCCTGATCCAACCCAGACTACTTTATCATCGCTTCTAGCTGCAGAGGGTCAGACTGCTCAGATCTCAGGGTCAGAAGATGATGGCGCCTAGTTTCAGCTCGCTCCTTGTACCTCAGCGCCCGGCTCATCCGCTGCAGCCCCGCCGACCGACCCTTAGGTTTTGGTGTTTGACATCAAAGGGGGAGAGGGATCAAGTATGATAGTCTTAGGGGGAGCGACTATTTAGGGGAAGTCTATCTTTTATTAGCTTATCTATTACATTTGGAGTTTTTATGTGTGTGATACATTATGCATTCATGTTTTCTACTATATTTATGTGATAGTGATATCTATGTGATCGTGATATGTGACATGTGTGCTCTCTACTTTGAATCATTTATATGTCATATCACTTGTGCTATGCTCTTTTGCGTTGCTTCCGCATTTTACTCTGATGCAAATGAGCTTTATTACTAGTACTCATGCTTATTTCATATCTTTTGAGTACATCATGTTGGCTTGGGTCATATAAGCTTGACTAACACTTTTGTTCTTATTGCCAAAAGCTTATATGAACCAAGCATGTTAAAAACCTCATCTCTTTCACATACTCAAGGTGGTATTGTCATCAATCACCAAAAAGGGGGAGATTGAAAGCATCTAGGCCCCTAGTTGGGTTTCGGTGATTAATGACAATACATGATTACTGTGACTAACGTGTGTTTTGTAGAGGCAAATTAAGTTGGTTACGGTAATGGAGACCGTTTGGGCTATCATAATGGTCATGCCCCCACGATGGAAATCATTTTGGTTTTCAAAGGATGGACGACAAGGTTAAGGATGGACTAGTTCTAAGTGTCGATTGGAGTTGGAGTGACACTTAGAGTAGTTTAGGACTTTGTTTTTTCCTTTGGCCATACTATTAAGGGTGGTACGGACGGGTAGCTTGACCTAGGTGAGTCTAGTGGGTTAGGTGTGGTGCACACTTGCTAAAACTAGCGCTAGGTAGCTCCAAAATAGTCCTTAGATCTAATGGAGTAAACTTCATTCACATATGATCGAGAGTTGGAAGTGAATGGAGGGTCAAATACTGACCGGACGCTGGCTTCGGTGTGACCAGACGCTAGCTCAGAGTCCGGTGAGTTCATTTGATCAAGGTAAAGTAGTCTAGAAGTGACCGGACGCTGAGAAGTGAAGTGACCGAACGCTGAAGGCCAGCATCTGGTCGACATCAGTAAGGTTCCAGTAAGGATAAATTGGGACCGGACACGTCCGGTCAGTGCTGACCGGACGTTGGCCAGTGTTCGGTCACACTGTAAACACTGGGTTTTGAGGTGAACTGACTGGCCTGTCCGGTCAACATGACCAGAGCGTCCGGTCACCCTGTAGAGGCACATAATGGTTCGTTTTTCAGCCCATGTTATAAATACTACCTCCATTCGTGTGTGGGGGTACTTTTGCTCATTCCAACAGCTATGAAACATGTTTGAGAGTGCCAAGAAGAGCAAGGTCCTAGTGAGGTGATTGAGATTTGAGAATCCCAAAGAGAGCCCTCATTAGTGAAGCAAGAGTAGCAAAGTGTGCATCCACCCTTCTCATTTGGCTTGTCGTGGTCAAGTGAGAGTTTGTGCTTGTTACTCTTGGTGATCGCCATCACCTAGATGGCTTGGTGGTGATTGGGAGTTTGGTGATCATCTGACGAAGCTTGTGGGTGACCCAACTCAAGTTGTGAGTGGTTGTGGGTGATTCACCGCGACGGAGTGTCAAAGAATCAACCCGTAGAGAGCACTTGATCCTTGCGCGGATCAAGGGGGAGCTACACCCTTGCGTGGGTGCTCGAACAAGGACTAGTGGGGAGTGGTGACTCTCCGATACCTCGGCAAAACATCGCCGCGTTCCTTCTTCTCTCTTTACTTTAAGCATTTACTTTGAGCAATTCATTACTTGTCTTTTACATTCCTAGAATTGCCATGCTAGAGTAGGATTGAAACTTAGGGTGCTAAACTTTTGTGCGTTAGATCAATAGAATCACTTTCTAGGCACAAGGGGTTAATTGGGCTAACCATAGGATTTGATTGTTGCAAAGAAATTTGTAATTAGCCCATGTAACACCTCGGGTGTTAGCCTTGCTTAACTTGACTTGCATAACATGAGCATGATCATCACGCATTCATAAACAAGCAATTACAATTGAAACATTTGATTGAAACATCTGCAACATTTGCTTGTTATCGCATGTTTCATTATCATATGCAACCTTTCTCGTTATTTCATGTCTCCATGTGTATCTGCAAATGTTCATGAATGAAAACATGTACTTGGTAGATGTGAGTCACAAAAACATGTAACCACACTTGGGTTAACAATTAGAACATTGTTCATGAAAGTCACTTTTCTTAATCTAGCCTTTAAGGCATGTTTCCTATGATTGCCCTAACTAGCTCTATGAGTGACTACTACATAAAATGATTGAATGACCTTGCAAATTGCTTAAACATGCTTAGGATATCATTATGAACAACTTTGGTATTTAGGGCTAGGGCTAATTTGGTCATTTAGTCATGGTTTGAGTATGTATCATCATTTCAAAGTGACATGTTTGACTAAAGTTGAACTAGGTGCTAGAGACCTTGCATGGAGGAGTTCACTAAAGCAAAGTTGTAGTGTTTGACATTAGGAACAACTTTTATTTTTGGGTCTTTGACTGATTCAGCTCCTAACATGTGTGAATTTGGATCACAAAAATCAGAGAAATCAACAATTTCAACACTTAGCAAATTTTTGCTAAGTCATGAACACTGACAGCCTGACAAGCCGACCTTGAGCATGATTTTACTCCGTTTTTGTTGTGAATTAGAGCAAGTGCTTTGAACAAGTATTGTAGCTAGTACATAGGTCTACAAATTCGGTTTAGGAAGTTTTGGCTAGAAGTCCACGGATTAAGAGTTTGTTCAACTTGAAAACCGGCTGTCAGGCATCCCATTTCGATTTCTGTCGAACTGAATCGGCCAGCTCGGTGGCCGACCGGCTCAGAGCCTGTGCGCCGCATGGTGGCCAGCCACGGCTGTGCGTCGCCGGCGCCCTGCCCAGCGCGGCAGAGCCAGGCTAGTGCGTGCCTTAACCTTCCTTGCGCCCGCCCGCACTTAGCCGCGCACCCCATTTGCTTTGCCTCGGTTTCCTTCTCGCCCGCAGCAGCAGCCGTCCCAGCGCAGAGAGTCCGCCGTCGCCCTTGCTGATGATAGCTCGCACCGAGCCACCTTCTCGTCACCACAGCAGCACCACAGGATCCCCAGCGACCCACTGCCTCCACCCGCGCTTGCTGACCGCACCTGGTAAGCAGCAGCGCCGTGCGCTAGATCGCCGGAGCTTCCCCGCCGCGCCCGTCACCGTGGCTGGGGCACGTCCCTCCACCAGAGCCCGTGTAACCATGCGTGTTAAGTTCACCTGAGCCCAGGGATACTCATCCGCGCCCTTTTTTGCTTCACCGTGGCCTCCACCGGCGTACCGCCGTGGTCTAGCCCCGCCGCTCCACCATAGCCGCCGCCGTCGTCATTACCGTCAACGATTGAGCCGGCCAGTGGCTCAGTAGATTCGCTAGGTCATGTAGATTACGTCGTGAAGACCTCACCGCCGGCAGCCTCACCGTCGGCGAGCTCTGGCCGCGTCCATAGAGAGGCGCCACCGGCTCTGTTTCCGTCTCGATGACATGTGGGTCCAACTGACGCGTAGGTCCCACCGGTCAGCGACATAAGAAGAGAAAGCTAGTTCATTCTTTTCAGATTTAAATCCTGATTTCATGTTTTTTGTTATTTTTGTATCTTTAGTTTGATAGCTCCTAAATTTGTGAATAAATTTGTGAGTATTCCTTAGGAAGTGTAGTATTTAGGAAAAATATGTTCTTGACTTGTATAGTAGAAATTTTTGGAGATTTAAATAGGGATTTGAAATGTGCTTTTGAATGCATTCAAATTTGTTTATTTTATATCTACAGTTCCTTTGCTCCAAAAATTATGAAATTTTTTTGGTAAGCTAGCCTTAGAATATATGAGCTCTGGTAAAAATTTGAGGACCAGTGCATGTGTATATTTATAGTTATAGATTTTTCTTTTATGAATAGTTAATCCTTGCATGAATTTTTATAAATTAATTATGAGTCCAAAATTCATGAAATTTGTTGGAGGTAATCCTAGTACCATATGGATGCTAAGAAAAATAGGAAATCTGTTGCTTGACACTTTTCAGTAGGGTTTTCCATTTATGCTATTTCAAGCCTTGCTGCCTTATCATTTTTGTATAGGATGTTCTACTTGGTAAAATGACATGAAATTTTTATAGTAGTCCTTTAATAGCATTAGTAAGGCACTGTAAATTTTTGAGAATTTATGAAGTATATCTGATATATGTTTATTATTTAACCTAGATATCTAAATAAAATAATAAAGGCAATTAAATAAATAGTTTGGGCTTCACCATTATATTATCTTAAATGTATTTGGTATGCTTAAACTATTGGTAGATTCTATGTTGTCAAATTTTGAATGATTATACGAAGTAGAAGTATTATTACTTTATATTGCATATTAAATAATTTTCGGACTAATTCTAGAGTTTGATGAGTTGCATGTTGAAACTGATGTGTACTATAAAAATGGTTAATAACAAAGTTGTAGAGAATTTGATAAGCTTTCCAGAAAGTCTAGGATCACTATTTTTAGATTAGTAGAACTCCAGTTATGAGTGAAACAAGTAGCTACTATTTGTGGCATAGTCGATGCATTGTAGAAGTAGTTAAGTAATAATCGAGAAGAGATATGCACCTACTCAATAAACATGATGCACTTGTTAACATATATGCATTCGTAATACTTATGCCATACTCATGCATCTAGGATGGGAGGAAGAGATCACGTTGCTGGAATTCAAAGAAGCAGAGGAAGGGAACTAGCAGGAGGATTTGCAAGCCGCAACTCCCGAAGGCGTGGAGTAGAACCCTGAAGAGCTTCCGGAGTGTCCTGACCACCGCCCTACTTCCTTTCTGTGAGGCAAGCCCCAGAGCATTATAAGTCTCCCAGTAATTCACAAATGTTTAGTTATGTATTTATGGTTGATGCATTAGGTTATAAGAGTTGAATGAAACCACTTGATGCATGTACATTCCTTGTCCAGATATTACACCTTTAACCGGTATAGGTCTAGGATCGAACAAATGCTTAGCCATGCTTAGACCGGTAGAAGTCGGGTGATGTCCTGTCACCTGTGAGATATAGGTGGATACCGGAGCACGATGGGCTATATATGCCATCGTGGAACAGAACCATGAGGTAAAAGTAAATCAAGACCGGACGGGAGGTCGATAGAGAAGCAACAAGACATGGAGGTCTTGGGTGTGGATCTATCCCTGTCTGTGTCGATCAAGGACCGTACCATTGTTGGAACTTCTGACAAGATTGAATGCATGCCTCTCACTTAGCTAGCCGGATAACTCGTTCCGACCGCAAAGCCGAGTAATTCAACTCAGGCCGGGAATCGTTCTATTGTGCGCTCCTTCTGGGGAACGATCAGACTGAGCCCAAGGGTAGGCTTGGCCTGAGCATCCTGGCATCTGGTGTTCCAGATTATGTGGCGCAGTATGGACCCGCGGAATGTGTACCGGAGTTATACCAAAGGTGACCTAAGGCTATCGTGGCTGGTAGACCTGGGTTTGTGTTAGGAATAAATTCCCAGCTGGTTGAAATCGATTCAAATCGCCGTCTCTCCCAGATAGTGAGAAACTTGACTAGCTCCAACATCGTAGTAACTGTGTTATGAAACATGATGGTTCGGATGAATATGGAATTACAACACCTACTATGGTTACTATTGTATGCTTCTAAATGATATACCACATGTTTGGCACAGGATAGTTGCTAATCTAGAAATGGATAGTTATAGTTAACCTGATAAAGAAATTGTAACTATACCATGACTCAATTGCTTTTACGCAAAAATGTTGTCGAGTTACGTCCCCTTATACAGCCTTACATAATCCTTGGAGTCATTTTATTTTTGGTTCATGACGGGTAAGTCTAGCTGAGTACCTTCTCGTACTCAGGGTTTATTTTCCCATTGTTGCAGATGGCACTGTGTATCATGGGTATTGCAAGAGTTGCTTCTATCCCACCATGGATGAGGAGTAAGCCTTGGGTAGGCTTCTTTAGTAATTCCTATCTTTGCTTTTGTGGACCGTGATCTGGCTTGGCACTGTATCAAACTATGTTGGAAACTTTATCTTTGAACTTAATTGCTTCCGCTTTATTTATCAAACTCGGTTTGTAATAACTTTTATCCGTACTCTGATGATGAAATGTATCAATGAACTTTATGTAATATGTGGCATGCATGTTGAATCCTGTACGATCTTGGATGTTGTAAATCGTTTATCGAGACCCATCGTGGTACTCGACGGACTACCGGGTTTATATGGGTTCAAGTATAACAGTGCGACCGCTTGCGGATTGCCATTGTACTTGTATTCTTATAAATTGGTCGGTTCTGCGATAGCTGGTATCAGAGCAAGATTCAACGTTAATTGTCACAAGTGTATTTAAAACAAAAGTTTTTGTTTTCCAAAAACCCTTCTCTAGCAACTAATAGTTATATAATAGGTATTTGAAATCTAAGGTGTGCCAATGATCACTTTCCTTATGCCCAAATTAAGGACTATTAGGTGGCTATTTAAGTACTAACATGGGGGTTTTTACTTCGTCGTCCATATGGCGTGCTATAGTATGGATGCCATTCACTTGAGTGGTAATGTATGGATCAAATGCCTCTATGCCAAGGTAAGATGAGTGTATGACCACAAGATGTGAGCGTGCGGTCGGGAAGAGTTAGCTTTGGTACGGCTATGTATGCATGCTTGCATGTGTATATGGTACGTATTTAATTGTGGGTTTAAATTATTGTCGAGTAGATTGATACGGAAGTATATGTATGGGTATACATATATGAAAGTATTTACAATTACATTCTGCATATTTCATTATGGGTTTAGGGCTGAAATGAAATTTTATGCAGGTACACTAACAACGAAACATGTAGCTCGATTAGTTACGCTATTTATGAGAGAACATATGTATGCCACCGTGTCTACTATTAGAAATAAATTTTTCCTAAGTTTGTGAGGACGTACGGCACGAGCATGCATCATATTAAATTACCATTCACATAATTACATTGTTCCTCCCCTTATAAAATTCTTGCTCGGTTATGTAACTCTTATCCATTATGGCATTGTCTCACCAAGGGGTACATGTTAATGGTGTAGATGGCACGCACCAAGCAGACTGCTCGCAAGTCCACCGGAGGCAGGGCTCCTAGCCGTCAGCTTGCTCCACGTACCCGTCAACGTCAGATGTTCCTTGGAGAGTTTGGGATGCCTACACTCTTGTGGAGAGTGCTCAGCTATGTAGGCTATCCTGATGGAATGGAACCCCGCTACTTCTGGACGAATGAGCGGTTGGGAGAAGGTCTCTTAGTTACTGTGGAGGCCGTTGTTCGTCCCCGAGGTGATGATTCTGAGTGGATAGGCTGGTGTTATGAGTCAACTGGCAGGACTGCTGAAGAAGCAACTGGCAGGGCAGCCTTTGGGATCCTAAGAGATATCATGGATTGTTTTCCACAGGAGCTGGCAGCCGCTTTGGTTGGAGTTTTTCCGAGGGGCAACCCCTCCATTGACTCATGGCAGCAGGCAAGAGGAAGACCCTTGGAGATTGGTGTAGTAGAAGGGTAGAACAGTGATAACCCTGCCATGAGCGCCATGTTCGCAATGATGAGAGTGTTAGATGGAGTTGAAGGTAGCCTCAGACGTGTGTCTGGTGCTCTTGGTCATGCCCACGAGGATCGACGTCAGCTTCCGAGGGAGCACGACGCCGAGATTGAGAGGCTCACTGAAGAGATGACTTGGTTAACTCACCAGCAAAATGCAGCCTGGACCAGGGAAGATGTCCTGAGAGCTCGACAGTTTGAGCTGTGACAGCAGCTGGCCAACGCGGAAGAATACAACGATAATCTGCATGAAGAGGTTCATCTGCTGAACAATCAGCTCCACCCTTATGTCCCACCTAGGGCCGCTGAAATGGATCTAGAAGGGTACGAGGAAGGAGAGGAAGAAGTGGAGCCTAAAGAAGAAGTAGAACCTGAGGAAGGAGATGATCCTGCGTCTAACCTCGATAGTGATTATGATGAGGATTAGATCACTTAGCACTTAGTGGAAGGACTAAATGTATCACCTTTATTCGTGTAATGGACCTGTAGCTTGAATTTGGCATTAGTAAGCCCGACTATCATGTAATGTTGATTAATCGCACGTTTGGATGAACATCAATGCAATTCCAGTCCGTTGTCGGTAATCATGATTAAATTTGCATGCGTTATGAGCTCGATAAGTGGTCAAATTGGTGATGTCATGTTGCGAGAATGAATTGTTATGCCTCTGTTTATTGTGCTTTTGAGAATTTTCTCCAGTAATTTCAGTTTGGCATGAGTACCTAATTCATCTGCAATCTCTTGACATCAACCAATAATCGCTTATTGTTGCAACTTCGCAGATGACGCGCACCCGTGCTAGAGCTGGTGGCAGCCAGGATGGCAACCAGGATGACTTGCCACCCCCACCGCCGTCGTCTGCTCAGGAGTTCTTTACCCAGTTCCTAGGTAGCCAGAGGACAATGGAGGAAGCTTTGCGCCTTATCGCGCAAAACATTGCTCGTGGCCACCCACATCAACCAAGGGCCGAGCCAAATCAGCACAGTACATTCAAGGAGTTTCTGGACACGAAGCCTCCGATCTTTAAGGTGGCTGAGGAACCACTAAAGGCCGATGAGTGGCTGAATACCATTGAGCAGAAATTCCGTCTGCTAAGGGTCATAGAGCACCTGAAAGCTGAATATGCTTCTCATCAGCTGCAAGGACCAGCAGAAATCTGGTGGACGCACTTCCTGTCGTCTCTGCCTGCTAACGCACGAGTGACCTGGGAACAGTTCAAGCTGGCTTTTAGGGGACACCATATTCCCCCAGGCCTGATGTGCATGAAAGCAGCCAAATTTATGAGGCTCACTCAAGGAATAAAGTCACTCACAGAATATATGCATGCATTCAACAACTTGTCAAGATATGCTCCAAGTTTCATGGATACTGAAGAGAAAAAGATAGAGAGTTTCAAGCGAGGTTTGGGTACTAAACTGATGAAGACTATGGCAAATTCTCGATGTGCTACATATAATGAGTTTATTAGTGATGCCTTGACCCAAGAAAACCACAACAACATGCATGCAGTTGCTAAGGGTCGCAAAAGGACATATGAGGCCGGTGCATCCGGGTCCTTCCAGTCAAAAGCACCGATCACAGCTAGGCCACAATTCTGTCCACCTGCACCCAAGTTTAGGCCTCCACCACCGAAAGCTCAGAATAATAGGCCACAGAAACAATTTCGTAAGGCATTCACTATTGCCTTACCAAAAGGAAATGGCAATCAGGACAGCTCCACCGGATTCAGAAGTAATCAACCATGTTTCAACTACAACCAACTGGGTCATTCGTCCAAGGAATGCCCCCACCCCAAGAGGAATAGCAACCAGAATCAGAACAATCAGAGACAGGCAAATGCCAGGGCACGTCAGGGACAAGTGCATTATACAGCTGTGGAGGAAGTTCCCGCCAGAGAAGTTGTCACGGCTGGTATGTTTCTTGTCAACAAGCATCCCGCTGTTGTTTTATTTGATTCGGGAGCTTCTCATTCATTTATGAGTCAAGCATTTGCATCTAGACATGATCAAGAAATAATTGAAGTAAGCAAAGGGGGTTTTAACATAAGTTCAGCAGGGGGAACTGTTGCTACCAAAAAGATAGTAAAAACGTACTCATCTCGATACAAGGGAGGGAGTACACAACAGATTTGATAATATTGCCGGGGTTGTCGATAAGTGTAATCTTAGGCATGAATTGGATGAAGTATCATGGTGCTCTTATTGACACTAGCACCCACACTATTATGTTGAGAGAACCCATGGGAGGGAATGCTTTTCTAGTCCCACTCTCCCGCGATTTCAAACCCCAACATTTAACCTGTGCTATCCAAACCACCACAATATGTGATATCCCCGTGGTTTGTGAGTTTCTGGATGTATTCCCAGAAGAATTACCAGGTCTACCACCAGATAGGGACGTGGAATTTAAGATCGAGTTAGTGCCAGGTACCGCACCCATATCCAGAAGGCCCTATAGAATGCCACCCAATGAGTTAGCGGAACTTAAGGTTCAATTGCAAGATCTATTGGACAAGGGTCTTATCCAACCTAGCTCATCTCCGTGGGGATGCCCAGCCTTGTTTGTGAAAAAGAAGGATAAGTCACTGAGAATGTGTGTAGATTATAGACCACTCAATGCGGTGACCATCAAGAACAAATATCCGTTGCCCTGCATCGACATCTTGTTCGACCAGTTAGCAAAGGCAAAAGTATTTTCCAAAATTGACTTGAGATCAGGTTACCATCAGATAAAGATCAGACCGGAGGATATACCTAAAACTGCTTTCTCTACTAGGTATGGCTTATACGAGTATTTGGTTATGTCTTTCGGACTAACAAATGCTCTAGCCTATTTCATGTACCTAATGAACTCGGTATTCATGCCCGAACTTGATAAGTTCGTGGTCGTGTTTATCGATGACATATTGATTTATTCAGAAAATGAGTCAGATCATGAGGAGCATCTGAGGATTGTCCTATCCAGACTGAGGGAGCATAATCTATATGCCAAGTTTAGCAAATGTGAATTTTGGATGAGCAAAGTGCTTTTCCTAGGTCACATTTTATCAAGAGATGGAATCTCTGTAGACCCATCAAAAGTACAAGAAGTCATGGATTGGAAAGCCCCAACTTCGGTTCACGAAGTTCGGAGTTTTCTAGGGTTAGCAAGATACTATCGTCGGTTTATTCTAGATTTCTCAAAGATAGCTAAGCCTATGACCAGACTACTTTAGAAAGATGAGAAGTATCAATGGACACCAGAATGTGAAGCAGCTTTTCACACCCTCAGAACTTTGTTGACTACAGCACCTATGTTAGCACAACCAGACATTGAAAAGCCGTTTGATGTATTTTGTGATGCATCAGGAATAGGTTTGGGATGTGTACTTATGCAAGAAGGGAGAGTAATTGCATATGCCTCTCGGCAATTGAGAAAACATGAAGTCAACTACCCTACACATGATTTGGAACTTGCAGCCGTTGTTCATGCATTAAAGATATGGAGACATTACTTGTTGGGCAATGTATGTCATATCTATATTGACCACAAAAGTCTCAAGTATATCTTTACCCAGCCAGAACTGAACATGAGACAACGAAGATGGTTAGAATTGATTAAGGACTATAATTTAGAAGTGCATTACCATCCAGGTAAAGCAAATGTAGTAGCCGATGCACTTAGTCAGAAGTCTCATTGCAACACTATGGAAGCATTGTTGGAAGATGGATTCAACTTGTTACATCCTGCTGTACTACACAATATCACAATCAGTTGTTCACTTGAGAGCAAAATCATAGAGCTACAGCAGACAGATGTAGGAATAAGTCACATCAAGAGAAAAATGCAAGAGCAAGAAACCAAACATTTTAGATTGGACGAAAGAGGTGTATTATAGTTTGAGGACCGACTAGTGGTACCAAAAGACCGTGAGCTAAGGAATCAAATTTTAGAAGAAGCTCACTCATCCAAATTGTCTATCCATCTGGGTAGTAGTAAAATGTATCAAGATTTAAGAACCCATTTTTGGTGGACTAAGATGAAGAAAGAGATCACAGCCTACGTTGCTAGGTGTGATAACTGCAGTAGAGTAAAAGCTGTCCATATGAAAACTGCTGGATTACTTCAGCCATTGCCTATTCCAGGATGGAAATGGGAGGAAATCAGCATGGATTTTATCACAGGCCTTCCAATGACGCCACAAGGTCACGATTCAATATGGGTTATTGTTGATCGTCTCACCAAGTCATCACATTTTGTACTAGTTCACACAACATATCACGTGGGGAAATACTCCGAGTTATATGTTTCCTAGATCGTGACACTGCATGGAGTACCCCGGACTATAATCTCAGATCGAGGACCACAGTTCATAGCTCATTTCTGGGAGCACTTACACCTGGCTTTGGGAACCAAGCTAATCAGAAGTTTAGCTTATCATCCGCAAACTTCAGGACAGACAGAGCGAGTGAACCAAATCCTAGAAGATTTACTTAGAGCTTGTGTTATATCTTCAAAAGGTTCATGGGAGAAATGGTTACCTTTAGCTGAATTCTCCTATAACAATAGTTATCAAGCGAGTATCAAAATGGCTCCATTTGAAGCCTTGTATGGCAGAAAGTGTAGAACTCCATTGAATTGGATTGAGCCCGGTGAAAGGAGATACTTTGGTATTGATTTTGTCAATGAAGCCAAAGAGCAAGTACGTATCATCCAACAACACATGAAGGCAGCTCAATCAAGACAGAAGAGTTATGCCAATAGAAGAAGAAGACCACTAACTTTTGAAGTGGGTGACTATGTATACTTGAGAGTATCACCCATGAAAGGTGTGAAAAGATTTGGGATGAAAAAGAAGCTTTCACCAAGATATGTAGGGCCATACAAAATTTTAGAACGAAAAGGGAAGGTTGCGTATAAGTTACAACTTCCACCTGAGATGAGTGCAATATTTAATGTGTTCCATGTTTCTCAGTTAAAGAAATGTCTTCGAGTACCTGAAGAAGCTATTGCACCCACCAATGTGTAGCTCCAATCGGATTTGACCTATGAAGAAAAGCCAATTCGAGTATTAGAAGAGATGGAGAGAGTGACAAGGAGTAAGATTATTAAGTTCTATAAGGTGGTGTGGAACAATCATAGTGAACAAGATGCTACGTAGGAAAGAGAAGATTATCTACGAGAAGTTTATCCCGCCTTTTTCCAAGAATGGTAGGTCTTGCAAATCTCGGGACGAGATTTTTATAAGGGGGAGGGGCTGTAACACCTCGGGTGTTAGCCTTGCATAACTTGACTTGCATAACATGAGCATGATCATCACACATTCATAAACAAACAATTACAATTGAAACATTTGATTGAAACATCTGCAACATTTGCTTGTTATCGCATGTTTCATTATCATATGCAACCTTTCTCGTTATTTCATGTCTCCATGTGTATCTGCAAATGTTCATGAATGAAAACATGTACTTGGTAGATGTGAGTCACAAAAACATGTAACCACACTTGGGTTAACAATTAGAACATTGTTCATGAAAGTCACTTTTCTTAATCTAGCCTTTAAGGCATGTTTCCTATGATTGCCCTAACTAGCTCTATGAGTGACTACTACATAAAATGATTGAATGACCTTGCAAATTGCTTAAACATGCTTAGGATATCATTATGAACAACTTTGGTATTTAGGGCTAGGGCTAATTTGGTCATTTAGTCATGGTTTGAGTATGTATCATCATTTCAAAGTGACATGTTTGACTAAAGTTGAACTAGGTGCTAGAGACCTTGCATGGAGGAGTTCACTAAAGCAAAGTTGTAGTGTTTGACATTAGGAACAACTTTTATTTTTGGGTCTTTGACTGATTCAGCTCCTAACATGTGTGAATTTGGATCACAAAAATCAAAGAAATCAACAATTTCAACACTTAGCAAATTTTTGCTAAGTCATGAACACTGACAGCCTGACAAGCCGACCTTGAGCATGATTTTACTCCATTTCTGTTGCGAATTAGAGCAAGTGCTTTGAACAAGTATTGTAGCTAGTACATAGGTCTACAAATTCGGTTTAGGAAGTTTTGGCTAGAAGTCCATGGATTAAGAGTTTGTTCAACTTGAAAACCGGCTGTCAGGCGTCCCATTTCGATTTCTATCGAACTGAATCGGCCAGCTCGGTGGCCGACCGGCTCAGAGCCTATGCGCCGCATGGTGGCCAGCCACGGCCGCGCGTCGTCGACGCCCTGCCTAGTGCAGCAGAGCTAGGCCAGTGCGTGCCTTAACCTTCCCAGCGCCCGCCCGCACTCAGCCGCGCACCCCATTTGCTTCGCCTCGGTTTCCTTCTCGCCCGCAGCAGCAGCCGTCCCAGCGCAGAGAGTCCGCCGTCGCCCTTGCCGACGATAGCTCGCACCGAGCCGCCTTCTTGTCACCACAGCAGCACCACAGGATCCCCAGTGACCCACTACCTTCACCCACGCTTGCTAACCGCACCTGGTAAGTAGCAGCGCCGTGCGCTAGCTCGCCAGAGCTTCCCTGCCGTGCCCGTCACCATGGCTAGGGCACATCCCTCCACCGGAGCCCGTGTAACCGTGCGTGTTAAGTTCGCCTGAGCCCAGGGATACTCGTTCGTGCCCTTTTTCGCTTCGCCGTGGCCTCCACCGGCGTACCGCCGTGGTCCAGCCCCGCCGCTCTGCCATAGCCGCCGCCGTCGTCATTACCGTCAACGATTGAGCCGGCCAGTGGCTCAGTAGATTCGCTAGGTCATGTAGATTATGTCGTGAAGACCTCACCGCCGGCAGCCTCGCCGTCGGCGAGCTCTGGCCGCGTCCGTAGAGAGGCGCCGCCGGCTCTGTTTCCATCTCGATGACGTGTGGGTCCAACTGACGCATAGGTCCCACCGGTCAGCGACATAAGAAGAGAAAGCTAGTTCATTCTTTTCAGATTTAAATCCTAATTTCATGTGTTTTGTTATTTTTGTATCTTCAGTTTGATAGCTCCTAAATTTGTGAAATAAATTTGTGATTGTTCCTTAGGAAGTGTAGTATTTAGGAAAAATATGTTCTTGACTTGTACAGTAGAAATTTTTGGAGATTTAAATAGGGATTTGAAATGTGCTTTTGAATGCATTCAAATTTGTTTATTTTATATCTAGAGTTCTTGTGCTCCAAAAATTATGAAATTTTTGTGGTAAGCTAGTCTTAGCATATATGAGCTCTGGTAAAAATTTGAAGACCAGTGCATGTGTATATTTATAGTTATAGATTTTTCTTTTATGAATAGTGAATCCTTGCATGATTTTTTATAAATTAATTATGAGTCCAAAATTCATGAAATTTGTTGGAGGTAATCCTAGTACCATATGGATGCTAAGAAAAATAGGAAATCTGTTGCTTGACACTTTTCAGTAGGGTTTTCCATTTATGCTATTTCAAGCCTTGCTGCCTTATCATTTTTGTATAGGATGTTCTACTTGGTAAAATGACATGAAATTTTTATAGTAGTCCTTTGATAGCATTAGTAAGGCACTGTAAATTTTTTGAGAATTTATGAAGTATATCTGATATATGTTTATTATTTAACCTAGATATCTAAATAAAATAATAAAGGCAATTAAATAAATAGTTTGGGCTTCACCATTATATTATCTTAAATGTATTTGGTATGGTTAAACTGTTGGTAGATTCTATGTTGTCAAATTTTGAATGATTATACGAAGTAGAAGTATTATTACTTTATATTGCATATTAAATAATTTCTGGACTGATTCTAGAGTTTGATGAGTTGCATGTTGAAACTGACGTGTACTGTAAAAATGGTTAATAACAAAGTTGTAGAGAATTTGATAAGCTTTCCAGAAAGTCCAAGATCACTGTTTTTGGATTAGTAGAACTCCAGTTATGAGTGAAACAAGTAGCTACTGTTTGTGGCATAGTCGATGCATTGTAGAAGTAATTAAGTAATAATCGAGAAGAGATATGCACCTACTCAATAAACATGATGCACTTGTTAACATATATGCATTCGTAATACTTATGCCATACTCATGCATCTAGGATCGGAGGAAGAGATCACATTGCTGGAATTCGAAGAAGCAGAGGAAGGGAACCAGCAGGAGGATCCGCAAGCCGCAGCTCCCGAAGGCGTGGAGCAGAACCCTGAAGAGCTTCCGGAGTGTCCTGACCACCGCCCTACTTCCTTTCTGCGAGGCAAGCCCCGAAGAATTATAAGTCTCCTAGTAATTCACAAATGTTTACTTACGTATTTATGGTTGATGCATTAGGTTATAAGAGTTGAATGAAACCACTTGATGCATGTACATTCCTTGTCTAGATATTACACCTTTAACCGGTATAAGTCCAGGATCGAACAAATGCTTAGCCATGCTTAGACCGGTAGAAGTCGGGTGATGTCCTATCACCTGCGAGATATAGGTGGATACCAGAGCATGATGGGCTATATCTGCCATCGTGGAACAGAACCACGAGGTAAAAGTAAATCAAGACCAGACAAGAGGTCGATAGAGAAGCAACAAGACATGGAGGTCTTGGGTGTGGATCTATCCCCGTCTGTGTCGATCAAGGACCGTATCGTTGTTGGAACTTCTGACAAGATTGAACGCATGCCTCTCACTTAGTTGCTGGATAACTCGTTCCGACCGTGAAGCCGAGTAATTCAACTCAGGCCAGGAATCGTTCTGTTGTGCGCTCCTTCCGGGGAACGATCAGACTAAGCCCAAGGGCAGGCTTGGCCTGAGCATCCTAGCATCTGGTGTTCCAGATTGTGCAGCACAGTATGGACCCACGAAATGTGTACCGGAGTTGTACCAAAGGTGACCTAAGGCTATCGTGGCTGGTAGACCTGGGTTTGTGTTAGGAATAAATTCCCAGCTGGTTGAAATCGATTCGAATCGCCGTCTCTCCCGGATAGTGAGAAACTTGACTAGCTCCAACATCGTAGTAACTGTGTTATGAAACATGATGGTTTGGATGAATATGGAATTACAACACCTGCTATGGTTACTATTGTATGCTTCTAAATGATATACCACATGTTTGGCACATGATAGTTGCTAATCTAGAAATGGATAGTTATAGTTAACCTGATAAAGAAATTGTAATTGTACCATGACTCAATTGCTTTTACGCAAAAATGTTGTCGAGTTACGTCCCCTTATATAGCCTTGCATAATCCTTGGAGTCATTTTATTTCTGGTTCATGATGGGTAAGTCTAGCTGAGTACCTTCTCGTACTCAGGGTTTATTTTCCCATTGTTGCAGATGGCACTGTGTATCATGGGTATTGCAAGAGTTGCTTCTATCCCGCCATGGATGAGGAGTAAGTCTTGGGCAGGCTTCTTTAGTAATTCCTATCTTTGCTTTTGTGGACTGTGATCTGGCTTGGCACTGTATCAAACTATGCTGGAAACTTTATCTTCGAACTTAATTGCTTCCGCTTTATTTATCAAACTCGGTTTGTAATAACTTTTATCCGTACTCTGATGATGAAATGTATCGGTGAACTTTATGTAATATGTGGCATGCATGTTGAATCCTGTACGATCTTGGTTGTTGTAAATCGTTTATCGAGACCCGTCGTGGTACTCGACGGACTACCGGGTTTATATGGGTTCAAGTATAACAGTGCGACCGCTTACGGATTGCCATTGTATTTGTATTCTTATAAATTGGTCGGTTCTGCGACAGCCCAATTCACCCCCCTCTTGGACATCTTGATCCTTTCACCAATAGTTGACATGTGCCCAATGTGCTCTTTCTCTCAACTTTGCACCCCACATAATCGGAGTCCGAATATCCAATCAACTCAAATTTTGCTCCTTTGGGTTACCACAATCCAACATTTTGTGTATGCTTCAAGTACCTCAATATTCTCTTTGTTGCTTTCGAATGACTTTCTCTTGGTGAGGCTTGAAATCTAGCACACATGCATACACTAAACCTCACATCCGACCTTGATGCGGTCACATAAAGTAGGCTTCCAATCATAGACCGATACATCTTTTGATCCACCATGTTTCCACTAACATCACTATCCAAGCTTCCACTTGTCCCCATTGGTGTACTAATAGCTTTACTATCATCCATTCCAAACTTCTTGAGCATGTCCTTGATATACTTGCCTTGACTCACAAATGTGCCATTCTTCATTTGCTTGATTTGAAGACCAAGGAAGTAGCTAAGCTCTCCAATCATGGACATCTCAAACTCACTTGCCATCATCTTGCCAAACTCCTCACAAAAATCTTGATTTGTTGACCCAAAAATGATCTCATCAACATAGATTTGCATTACAAACAAGTCATTTCCAATCTTCTTGGTGAAAAGAGTGGTGTCAACCTTTCCCATCTTAAATCCCTTAGAGAGTAGGAAATCTCTCAATCTCTCATACCATGCTCTAGGTGCTTGTTTTAATCCATACAAAGCCTTTCTCAACTTGTAAACATGGTTGGGTTTCTTCTCATCTTCAAAACCGAGAGGTTGCTCAACATACACAAGCTCATTGATGTACCCATTGAGAAATGCACTCTTCACATCCATTTTGTACAACTTGATGTTGTGGGCACAAGCATAGGCTAACAAGATCCTAATTGCTTCCAATCTTGCAACTGGGGCATATGTTTCTCCAAAGTCAAGACCTTCAACTTGAGTGTAACCTTGAGCCACTAATCTTGCTTTGTTCCTTATTACTATCCCATCTTGATCTTGCTTGTTCTGAAAGACCCACTTGGCTCCAATCACATTATGATCCTTAGGCCTCTCAACTAATTCCCATACTTGGTTTCTTGTAAAGTTGTTTAGCTCTTCATGCATAGCATTGACCCAATCAACATCCTTCAAAGCTTCATCTATCTTCTTAGGTTCAATGGATGACACAAATGAGAAATGCTCACAAAATGAAGCCAATCTTGATCTAGTTTGCACACCTCTTGAAATATCACCAATGATAGTGTCCAAGGGATGATCTCTTGCAACATTGGTTGGTTGAAGCACTTGCACTTGATTGCTTGCATTTGATAGATCACTTGGTTGAGATGATGAACTAGCCACTTGTTGTTGATCTTGCACTTTGTCATCACTAGTACTCGCTTGAACTTGATCATGAGAACCACTAGCTTGCACATTTGTGTTAGAGAGCACTTGATTCTTGTCATCTTCAACATCAATCACCTCTCTAGGCCTTATATCACCAATGTCCATGTTCTTCATTGCATTGACCAATTGAGTGCCTCTTACATCATCTAGATTCTCATCTTCCTCTTGGGAACCATTTGTTTCATCAAACTCCACATCATGAACCTCCTCAAGAGTACCACTAGCCAAATTCCAAACTCTATATGCCTTGCTAGTAGTGGAGTAACCAAGCAAGAAACCTTCATCACATTTCTTTTCAAACTTGCTCAATCTAGTGCCTTTCTTCAATATGTAGCATTTACAACCAAAAACCCGAAAGTATGCTATGTTGGGCTTTCTTCTATTCAAAAGCTCATAAGGAGTCTTCTCCATCATGGGGTGATAATAGAGTCGGTTTCTATAATAATAAGCCGTGTTGATTGCTTTGGCCCAAAATGAATGACTCACATTGTACTCACTCAACATTGATCTTGCCATGTCAATCAAAGTTCTATTCTTTCTTTCAACTAGGCCATTTGATTGTGGAGTGTACTTGGCCAAGAATTGATGTCTAATTCCAAATTCATCACACAACTCATCAATTCTAGTGTTCTTGAATTCACTACCATTGTCACTTCTAACTTTCTTGATGGTTGTTTCAAACTCATTATGAATGCCCTTGACAAATGATTTGAATGTTGCAAACACATCACTCTTGTCAACAAGAAAAAATACCCATGTGTATCTAGTGAAATCATCCACAATCACAAATCCATATTTGTTTCCACCAATGCTTGTGTATGTGGTTGGTCCAAACAAGTCCATGAGCATCAACTCAAATGCCTTAGATGTGCTCATCATGCCCTTCTTAGGATGTGTGTTACCAACTTGTTTTCTGGCTTGACATGCACTACATAGCTTATCCTTCTCAAATGTGACATCTTTCAAGCCTCTAACTAAGTCATGCTTAATCAACTTGTTCAATTGTTTCATTCCAACATGACCAAGCCTTCTATGCCATAACCAACCCATGCTAGACTTAGTGATCAAACATGTTGTCAATTGAGCTTCTCTAGCATTGAAATCAACCAAGTATAGATTTTCATATCTAAATCCTTTGAATATCAAGTTAGAGCCATCTACACTTATAATCTCTACATCATCCACACCAAATATGCACTTGAAACCAAGATCACACAATTGAGCTACCGACAAAAGGTTGAAGTTCAAGCTCTCTACTAGTAGCACATTGGAAATGCTCAAGTCATTGGATATTGCAATCTTACTAAGCCCTTTGACCTTGCCTTTGCCATTGTCACCAAATGTGATACTATCAATCCCATTGCTCTTGTTTTCATTGATTGAATTGAACATTCTTGGATCACCAGTCATGTGTTGTGTGCACCCACTATCAAGCACCCAATGCATTCCTCTGGCTTTGTAATTAACCTACAAAAGAAGATCAATTCTTTTTAGGTACCCAAACTTGCTTGGGTCCTTGAAGGTTAGTTACCAAAGTCTTTGGTACCCAAATGGCCTTCTTCTTTGGGTCCACAATTGGTGTACCAATGAATTTAGCCTTCACACCATTGGCACCCTTAACAAGAATGTAACAAGAATCAAATTTAATTGAGAATACATTACGTAGCTTGTTCTTGTTAATCTTGCAATATTGCTCTATATGCCCAACTTGCTTACATCTATTGCAAAACCGGCCATTGCCCTTCACAAAGCTAACTTTGGGAGTGACAAAGGCCGCCTTGCCTTTCTTGGGGATATAGCCTAATCCCTCTTTGTTGAGAGAAAACCTTTGGCTACCGAAGCACTTTAGCAAGCGGGCATCTCCACCATAGGCATTGCCTAAGGCACGAGTGAGCTCATTCACCTCCTTCTTGAGGGTCTCATTTTCCACCATTAATGAGGCATCACAAGTGAGACCATCACTCAGAGGTGAAGTAGAAGTAGTAGTGCTATAAGAAGTGTTAGTCGGAGCAACTATAATGGGCTTATAAAAAGATTCATCAATAAGATCACATGTTAGTCCCACATCATATGATACAATCACTTGCTCCTTCTTGGCTTCCTCTTTGACTTGCTCGATGAGAGAGGAGTGAGCTTTCTCAAGCTTAGAGTGAGCTTTGCCAAGCTTCTCATGGGCTTCCATTAGCCTCTCATGAGTGGCATTGAGCTTATCAAGGGATTGCTCAAGAAATTTGACTTTCTTATTCAATTCCTTGCACTCCTTTCTCTTCATCTCAAAGCAAGTATGCACTTGCTCACACATGTCCATGAGCTCCTCCTTGGAGTACTCCTCATCATCATCACTCCTACAAGCTTCACTTTCACATTTAACATCATCACTCACATCATATTGTACCTTGGTAGGTTTTGCCAAGAGGCATGTCGAAGAAGTGTCAAAGATGGAGGGCTTGTTGTTGATGGCGATGCTTGCTAGTGCTTTCTTGATAGATTTCTTGCCATCATCACTAGAGTCATCACTATCCAAAGAGCCATCACTATCCTAAGTGACCACATAGCCTCCACCCTTCTTCTTCTTTTGGAAGGTCATTCTTTTCTCCTTCTTTTCTTTCTTATCCTTCTTGTGCTTCTTCTTCTCATCCTCATCATTATCACTATTGTAGGGACAATTTGCTACAACATGATCAGGACACTTACAATTGTAGCATCTTCTCACATATTCTTTGCTTTTGGTGTGATCTCTTCTCTTTCTTGCACCATAGCCCTTCTTCTTCATGAATTTTCCCATCTTGCGTACAAAGAGGGCCATAGCTTCATCATCAATATCACTAAGATCATCATCATCACTTGATTCTTTCTTGGACTTGCCCTTGTTCTTGGATGATGATGAGCTAGCCTTGAATGCTATACTCTTCTTCTTCTTTTCTTCTTCTTCCTTCTTGTCGTCCTTGTCATCCCCCTTCCTTTCCACATGGTATGTCTCTTGGGTCATGACATCACCTAGTACTTGGTTAGGGGTAATCTCCTTCAATCCTCCTCTTATGATAGGCAATCTCAACATCTCAAATCTTAGAGGTAAGCACATCAAGAACCAATGAGAGACATCATCATCCTTGATCTTCTCTCCCAAGGCCTTCAAGTCATTTACAATCACTTGCAACCGATGGAACATTTCTAGAATGCTCTCATCTTCCTTCATCTTGAAGCTTGTCAACTTATCCTTGAGAATGTACAACTTAGCACTCTTCACCGCTGATGTGCCCTCATATGTTTCCTCCATCCTCCTCCACACCTCATTTGCTCTTTCACAATCCTTGATTTGCTCAAACACCTTGGAATCAATGACATTGTATATGGTGTTGAGAGCCATTGTATTGCATTGCTTGTTAGTCTTGTCTTGGTTGGTGGGGTCATCGAGATCAATGATAGCATAGTCATTCTTGGTCACCTCCCATACTTGATCATTGATTGAACCAAGATACATCCTCATCTTTCTCTTCTAGTAATCATAGCATGTGCCATCAAAGAATGGTGGTTTGCCCCCCACATGGTTGAACACAACTTGAGCCATAATTTGACACCGAGGTTGTTAAGCCTTCAATCAAATGGTGACCACGACTCTGATACCACTTGAAAGGTCCTAATATGGCTAGAGGGGGGTGAATAGCCTATTTAAAAATCTACCAAATCAACTAGAGCACTTTGATTAGTATGACAAATGGTGAAATGCAAACTTGCTCTAGTCTACAAGGGTTGCAAGCCACCTATCCAACAATTCTAGTTGCAATGATTACTAGGCACACAACTTGCAATGTTACTCTACTCGCTAAGAGCTCTCAATCTTGCTACTCTAAAGAGCTCCACTAGATGAACTTAAATAACAAAACAAGCTCTCAATTCTAATTACACTAAAGAGCTTGCCACAACTAGTTTGCAATAATATAAATGAGTGAGTAGGGTGCTTATACTGCCATGTAGAGGAGTGAACCAATCACAGATGAATAATAAATCAATCACTGGGAGAATACCAAAGGGCAAGAGACAACTAATTTTTCTCCCGAGGTTCACGTGCTTGCCGCACGCTATTGAAAGCATCTAGGCCCCTAGTTGGGTTTCAGTGATTAATGGCAATACGTGATTACTGTGACTAACGTGTGTTTTGCAGAGGCAAATTAAGTTAGGTCACGATAATGGAGATCGTTTGGGCTATCATAATGGTCATGCCCCCACGATGGAAATCGTTTCGGTTTTCAAGGAATGGATGACAAGGTTAAGGATGGACTAGTTCTAAGTGTCGATTGGAGTTGGAGTGAAACTTAGAGGAGTTTAGGACTTTGTTTTTTCCTTTGGCCGTACTATTAATGGGGGTATGGATGGATAGCTTGACCTAGGTGAGTATAGTGGGTTAGGTGTGGAGCACACTTGCTAAAACTAGCGCTAGGTAGCTCCAAAATAGTCCTTAGATCCAATGGAGCAAACTTCATTCACATATGATCGAGAGTTGAAAGTGAATGGAGGGTCAAATACTGACCGAACGCTGGCTTCGGTGTGACTGGATGTTAGCTCAGAGTTCGATCAGTTCATTTGATCAAGGTGAAGTAGTCTTGAAGTGACCGAATGCTGAGAAGTGAAGTGACCGAACGCTGAAGGCCAGCGTCCGGTCGACATCAGTGAGGTTCCAGTGAGGGTAAACTGGGACCGGACGCGTCCGGTCAGTGCTGACCAGACGCTGGCGAGTGTCCGGTCACACTGTAAACACTGGGTTTCGGGGTGAACTGACCGACGCATCCGGTCAACATGATCGGGGCGTCTGGTCACCCCGTAGAGGCACATAATGGTTTGTTTTTTAGCCCATGTTATAAATACCACCTCCATTCGTGTGTGGGGGTACTTTTGCTCCATAACCCTAGCTCCATAACCCTGTGCCTCCACGCCCTGTGCCGCCGCAGAGCCAGCCACCGAGCTCCATAACCCTAGCTCATGCCAGTGCCTCCCTTGCCACTTTTCTCCACGCGATAGTGCCCTCTTTACATCCTCTGTCGCCAATCCTCGCTGCATTGCAACCCTAATCAGTCGCCGACCCGATGGTTCCCCGCATGTCACTTCTCTTCTCTTCTTGAGTCGCCGGATCATCAGGTAGCAAGCCCCCATTTCAATTTCGTACCTAATTGCTTGCTTTCTTAGGGTTTCGTATCTCTAGATGCATAATTAAAACTATTTGTATATCCTATCTATTCTATCATGTAGCGAGTCGGTGTTGTTGAGGTCTTAGGGGTAGTTGTTAGTTAACTTGGGGCCAAGCTCACGAGTACGGATCGAGGCCAAGTCTCAGAAGTGACAGTCGGCAGTTGTCTCTTGTCAGCGGTAGTTGTTCTCTTTAGATCCAACCAATGGTTCATGTCAAGAATGTTGGGGGCGGTCTGGGTGATGAGGATCTGAGGCGTCCACCTCGCTTGCTTGTAGATCCTAAAGGCAAGGCGATGAAGAAGACTGCAACAAAGAAGCACAAGTACCCAGATGCAGAGACAGCAAGAGTAGCCGTAGTTGTAGAGGCTACAGAGCGTGCCGAGAGAGGAGGTGCTCACGGTGGAGTCCGTATTGCAGATCAGCTTTCACCAGAAGCAAGGGCTACACTTGAGCGGGTTGAGCGCCTTCTTGGTGGTCCACCTAGGACTCTCATGATTGGAGGATGGCATGTTGCCATCGATGAGGATCAGCCTTAGGGGGACTCACAGCAGCAGGCACCGTCAGCAGAGCAGACTCAGGAGGGACAGCGGGCCAAGGAGATAGAGCAAGCACCTCAGCCATAGCTTCGCCACTCTGGTCATACCCATGCTCTAGTCATGCTAAGGGTAGATACACAATGGAGGGGTTCTTGTCCACCGCCTAGACCATAGGGCCTGCCTCCTATGATGCACTTGGACTTAAGGGCCACCACGGCCAAGCAGGTGCAACAGCTCAGGTTTGTAGAGTTTGAGCAGTGGTTCCTGCTGAGGAGGGATGACAGAGCATCAGAGGACTTCTACACACCACTCTAAGAGGATTTCTACAATGCATATCTTAACAGTGGAGCTGTATTCAGACCTCAGAGGGTGTGCCACATTGAGTCTATAGTTGCAGCAGTTGGCGAGCACATCCACCCCTACCTTACATACCTACCAGGGCTGACAGAGTTGATTGGACGAACATGATTATATATTCCATCTTAGGTCCGTCAATTCTATGCTACACTATGGATTGACCCATATCATAGATACATTCAACTTTATTACTTGTACTCATCAGAGCCAGCTGCTTCAGTCATACCAGCACAGCCTACAACAGCTCCAGTTCCTGATCCAACCCAGACTACTTTATCATCGCTTCTAGCTGCAGAGGGTCAGACTGCTCAGATCTCAGGGTCAGAAGATGATGGCGCCTAGTTTCAGCTCGCTCCTTGTACCTCAGCGCCCGGCTCATCCGCTGCAGCCCCGCCGACCGACCCTTAGGTTTTGGTGTTTGACATCAAAGGGGGAGAGGGATCAAGTATGATAGTCTTAGGGGGAGCGACTATTTAGGGGAAGTCTATCTTTTATTAGCTTATCTATTACATTTGGAGTTTTTATGTGTGTGATACATTATGCATTCATGTTTTCTACTATATTTATGTGATAGTGATATCTATGTGATCGTGATATGTGACATGTGTGCTCTCTACTTTGAATCATTTATATGTCATATCACTTGTGCTATGCTCTTTTGCGTTGCTTCCGCATTTTACTCTGATGCAAATGAGCTTTATTACTAGTACTCATGCTTATTTCATATCTTTTGAGTACATCATGTTGGCTTGGGTCATATAAGCTTGACTAACACTTTTGTTCTTATTGCCAAAAGCTTATATGAACCAAGCATGTTAAAAACCTCATCTCTTTCACATACTCAAGGTGGTATTGTCATCAATCACCAAAAAGGGGGAGATTGAAAGCATCTAGGCCCCTAGTTGGGTTTCGGTGATTAATGACAATACATGATTACTGTGACTAACGTGTGTTTTGTAGAGGCAAATTAAGTTGGTTACGGTAATGGAGACCGTTTGGGCTATCATAATGGTCATGCCCCCACGATGGAAATCATTTTGGTTTTCAAAGGATGGACGACAAGGTTAAGGATGGACTAGTTCTAAGTGTCGATTGGAGTTGGAGTGACACTTAGAGTAGTTTAGGACTTTGTTTTTTCCTTTGGCCATACTATTAAGGGTGGTACGGACGGGTAGCTTGACCTAGGTGAGTCTAGTGGGTTAGGTGTGGTGCACACTTGCTAAAACTAGCGCTAGGTAGCTCCAAAATAGTCCTTAGATCTAATGGAGTAAACTTCATTCACATATGATCGAGAGTTGGAAGTGAATGGAGGGTCAAATACTGACCGGACGCTGGCTTCGGTGTGACCAGACGCTAGCTCAGAGTCCGGTGAGTTCATTTGATCAAGGTAAAGTAGTCTAGAAGTGACCGGACGCTGAGAAGTGAAGTGACCGAACGCTGAAGGCCAGCATCTGGTCGACATCAGTAAGGTTCCAGTAAGGATAAATTGGGACCGGACACGTCCGGTCAGTGCTGACCGGACGTTGGCCAGTGTTCGGTCACACTGTAAACACTGGGTTTTGAGGTGAACTGACTGGCCTGTCCGGTCAACATGACCAGAGCGTCCGGTCACCCTGTAGAGGCACATAATGGTTCGTTTTTCAGCCCATGTTATAAATACTACCTCCATTCGTGTGTGGGGGTACTTTTGCTCATTCCAACAGCTATGAAACATGTTTGAGAGTGCCAAGAAGAGCAAGGTCCTAGTGAGGTGATTGAGATTTGAGAATCCCAAAGAGAGCCCTCATTAGTGAAGCAAGAGTAGCAAAGTGTGCATCCACCCTTCTCATTTGGCTTGTCGTGGTCAAGTGAGAGTTTGTGCTTGTTACTCTTGGTGATCGCCATCACCTAGATGGCTTGGTGGTGATTGGGAGTTTGGTGATCATCTGACGAAGCTTGTGGGTGACCCAACTCAAGTTGTGAGTGGTTGTGGGTGATTCACCGCGACGGAGTGTCAAAGAATCAACCCGTAGAGAGCACTTGATCCTTGCGCGGATCAAGGGGGAGCTACACCCTTGCGTGGGTGCTCGAACAAGGACTAGTGGGGAGTGGTGACTCTCCGATACCTCGGCAAAACATCGCCGCGTTCCTTCTTCTCTCTTTACTTTAAGCATTTACTTTGAGCAATTCATTACTTGTCTTTTACATTCCTAGAATTGCCATGCTAGAGTAGGATTGAAACTTAGGGTGCTAAACTTTTGTGCGTTAGATCAATAGAATCACTTTCTAGGCACAAGGGGTTAATTGGGCTAACCATAGGATTTGATTGTTGCAAAGAAATTTGTAATTAGCCCATGTAACACCTCGGGTGTTAGCCTTGCTTAACTTGACTTGCATAACATGAGCATGATCATCACGCATTCATAAACAAGCAATTACAATTGAAACATTTGATTGAAACATCTGCAACATTTGCTTGTTATCGCATGTTTCATTATCATATGCAAC
The DNA here is from genome assembly GCF_019320115.1 of Miscanthus floridulus. Taxonomy (NCBI): domain Eukaryota; kingdom Viridiplantae; phylum Streptophyta; class Magnoliopsida; order Poales; family Poaceae; genus Miscanthus; species Miscanthus floridulus. The sequence goes on along the minus strand of NC_089587.1, from coordinate 141,029,952 downwards.
CTTTCTCGTTATTTCATGTCTCCATGTGTATCTGCAAATGTTCATGAATGAAAACATGTACTTGGTAGATGTGAGTCACAAAAACATGTAACCACACTTGGGTTAACAATTAGAACATTGTTCATGAAAGTCACTTTTCTTAATCTAGCCTTTAAGGCATGTTTCCTATGATTGCCCTAACTAGCTCTATGAGTGACTACTACATAAAATGATTGAATGACCTTGCAAATTGCTTAAACATGCTTAGGATATCATTATGAACAACTTTGGTATTTAGGGCTAGGGCTAATTTGGTCATTTAGTCATGGTTTGAGTATGTATCATCATTTCAAAGTGACATGTTTGACTAAAGTTGAACTAGGTGCTAGAGACCTTGCATGGAGGAGTTCACTAAAGCAAAGTTGTAGTGTTTGACATTAGGAACAACTTTTATTTTTGGGTCTTTGACTGATTCAGCTCCTAACATGTGTGAATTTGGATCACAAAAATCAGAGAAATCAACAATTTCAACACTTAGCAAATTTTTGCTAAGTCATGAACACTGACAGCCTGACAAGCCGACCTTGAGCATGATTTTACTCCGTTTTTGTTGTGAATTAGAGCAAGTGCTTTGAACAAGTATTGTAGCTAGTACATAGGTCTACAAATTCGGTTTAGGAAGTTTTGGCTAGAAGTCCACGGATTAAGAGTTTGTTCAACTTGAAAACCGGCTGTCAGGCATCCCATTTCGATTTCTGTCGAACTGAATCGGCCAGCTCGGTGGCCGACCGGCTCAGAGCCTGTGCGCCGCATGGTGGCCAGCCACGGCTGTGCGTCGCCGGCGCCCTGCCCAGCGCGGCAGAGCCAGGCTAGTGCGTGCCTTAACCTTCCTTGCGCCCGCCCGCACTTAGCCGCGCACCCCATTTGCTTTGCCTCGGTTTCCTTCTCGCCCGCAGCAGCAGCCGTCCCAGCGCAGAGAGTCCGCCGTCGCCCTTGCTGATGATAGCTCGCACCGAGCCACCTTCTCGTCACCACAGCAGCACCACAGGATCCCCAGCGACCCACTGCCTCCACCCGCGCTTGCTGACCGCACCTGGTAAGCAGCAGCGCCGTGCGCTAGATCGCCGGAGCTTCCCCGCCGCGCCCGTCACCGTGGCTGGGGCACGTCCCTCCACCAGAGCCCGTGTAACCATGCGTGTTAAGTTCACCTGAGCCCAGGGATACTCATCCGCGCCCTTTTTTGCTTCACCGTGGCCTCCACCGGCGTACCGCCGTGGTCTAGCCCCGCCGCTCCACCATAGCCGCCGCCGTCGTCATTACCGTCAACGATTGAGCCGGCCAGTGGCTCAGTAGATTCGCTAGGTCATGTAGATTACGTCGTGAAGACCTCACCGCCGGCAGCCTCACCGTCGGCGAGCTCTGGCCGCGTCCATAGAGAGGCGCCACCGGCTCTGTTTCCGTCTCGATGACATGTGGGTCCAACTGACGCGTAGGTCCCACCGGTCAGCGACATAAGAAGAGAAAGCTAGTTCATTCTTTTCAGATTTAAATCCTGATTTCATGTTTTTTGTTATTTTTGTATCTTTAGTTTGATAGCTCCTAAATTTGTGAATAAATTTGTGAGTATTCCTTAGGAAGTGTAGTATTTAGGAAAAATATGTTCTTGACTTGTATAGTAGAAATTTTTGGAGATTTAAATAGGGATTTGAAATGTGCTTTTGAATGCATTCAAATTTGTTTATTTTATATCTACAGTTCCTTTGCTCCAAAAATTATGAAATTTTTTTGGTAAGCTAGCCTTAGAATATATGAGCTCTGGTAAAAATTTGAGGACCAGTGCATGTGTATATTTATAGTTATAGATTTTTCTTTTATGAATAGTTAATCCTTGCATGAATTTTTATAAATTAATTATGAGTCCAAAATTCATGAAATTTGTTGGAGGTAATCCTAGTACCATATGGATGCTAAGAAAAATAGGAAATCTGTTGCTTGACACTTTTCAGTAGGGTTTTCCATTTATGCTATTTCAAGCCTTGCTGCCTTATCATTTTTGTATAGGATGTTCTACTTGGTAAAATGACATGAAATTTTTATAGTAGTCCTTTAATAGCATTAGTAAGGCACTGTAAATTTTTGAGAATTTATGAAGTATATCTGATATATGTTTATTATTTAACCTAGATATCTAAATAAAATAATAAAGGCAATTAAATAAATAGTTTGGGCTTCACCATTATATTATCTTAAATGTATTTGGTATGCTTAAACTATTGGTAGATTCTATGTTGTCAAATTTTGAATGATTATACGAAGTAGAAGTATTATTACTTTATATTGCATATTAAATAATTTTCGGACTAATTCTAGAGTTTGATGAGTTGCATGTTGAAACTGATGTGTACTATAAAAATGGTTAATAACAAAGTTGTAGAGAATTTGATAAGCTTTCCAGAAAGTCTAGGATCACTATTTTTAGATTAGTAGAACTCCAGTTATGAGTGAAACAAGTAGCTACTATTTGTGGCATAGTCGATGCATTGTAGAAGTAGTTAAGTAATAATCGAGAAGAGATATGCACCTACTCAATAAACATGATGCACTTGTTAACATATATGCATTCGTAATACTTATGCCATACTCATGCATCTAGGATGGGAGGAAGAGATCACGTTGCTGGAATTCAAAGAAGCAGAGGAAGGGAACTAGCAGGAGGATTTGCAAGCCGCAACTCCCGAAGGCGTGGAGTAGAACCCTGAAGAGCTTCCGGAGTGTCCTGACCACCGCCCTACTTCCTTTCTGTGAGGCAAGCCCCAGAGCATTATAAGTCTCCCAGTAATTCACAAATGTTTAGTTATGTATTTATGGTTGATGCATTAGGTTATAAGAGTTGAATGAAACCACTTGATGCATGTACATTCCTTGTCCAGATATTACACCTTTAACCGGTATAGGTCTAGGATCGAACAAATGCTTAGCCATGCTTAGACCGGTAGAAGTCGGGTGATGTCCTGTCACCTGTGAGATATAGGTGGATACCGGAGCACGATGGGCTATATATGCCATCGTGGAACAGAACCATGAGGTAAAAGTAAATCAAGACCGGACGGGAGGTCGATAGAGAAGCAACAAGACATGGAGGTCTTGGGTGTGGATCTATCCCTGTCTGTGTCGATCAAGGACCGTACCATTGTTGGAACTTCTGACAAGATTGAATGCATGCCTCTCACTTAGCTAGCCGGATAACTCGTTCCGACCGCAAAGCCGAGTAATTCAACTCAGGCCGGGAATCGTTCTATTGTGCGCTCCTTCTGGGGAACGATCAGACTGAGCCCAAGGGTAGGCTTGGCCTGAGCATCCTGGCATCTGGTGTTCCAGATTATGTGGCGCAGTATGGACCCGCGGAATGTGTACCGGAGTTATACCAAAGGTGACCTAAGGCTATCGTGGCTGGTAGACCTGGGTTTGTGTTAGGAATAAATTCCCAGCTGGTTGAAATCGATTCAAATCGCCGTCTCTCCCAGATAGTGAGAAACTTGACTAGCTCCAACATCGTAGTAACTGTGTTATGAAACATGATGGTTCGGATGAATATGGAATTACAACACCTACTATGGTTACTATTGTATGCTTCTAAATGATATACCACATGTTTGGCACAGGATAGTTGCTAATCTAGAAATGGATAGTTATAGTTAACCTGATAAAGAAATTGTAACTATACCATGACTCAATTGCTTTTACGCAAAAATGTTGTCGAGTTACGTCCCCTTATACAGCCTTACATAATCCTTGGAGTCATTTTATTTTTGGTTCATGACGGGTAAGTCTAGCTGAGTACCTTCTCGTACTCAGGGTTTATTTTCCCATTGTTGCAGATGGCACTGTGTATCATGGGTATTGCAAGAGTTGCTTCTATCCCACCATGGATGAGGAGTAAGCCTTGGGTAGGCTTCTTTAGTAATTCCTATCTTTGCTTTTGTGGACCGTGATCTGGCTTGGCACTGTATCAAACTATGTTGGAAACTTTATCTTTGAACTTAATTGCTTCCGCTTTATTTATCAAACTCGGTTTGTAATAACTTTTATCCGTACTCTGATGATGAAATGTATCAATGAACTTTATGTAATATGTGGCATGCATGTTGAATCCTGTACGATCTTGGATGTTGTAAATCGTTTATCGAGACCCATCGTGGTACTCGACGGACTACCGGGTTTATATGGGTTCAAGTATAACAGTGCGACCGCTTGCGGATTGCCATTGTACTTGTATTCTTATAAATTGGTCGGTTCTGCGATAGCTGGTATCAGAGCAAGATTCAACGTTAATTGTCACAAGTGTATTTAAAACAAAAGTTTTTGTTTTCCAAAAACCCTTCTCTAGCAACTAATAGTTATATAATAGGTATTTGAAATCTAAGGTGTGCCAATGATCACTTTCCTTATGCCCAAATTAAGGACTATTAGGTGGCTATTTAAGTACTAACATGGGGGTTTTTACTTCGTCGTCCATATGGCGTGCTATAGTATGGATGCCATTCACTTGAGTGGTAATGTATGGATCAAATGCCTCTATGCCAAGGTAAGATGAGTGTATGACCACAAGATGTGAGCGTGCGGTCGGGAAGAGTTAGCTTTGGTACGGCTATGTATGCATGCTTGCATGTGTATATGGTACGTATTTAATTGTGGGTTTAAATTATTGTCGAGTAGATTGATACGGAAGTATATGTATGGGTATACATATATGAAAGTATTTACAATTACATTCTGCATATTTCATTATGGGTTTAGGGCTGAAATGAAATTTTATGCAGGTACACTAACAACGAAACATGTAGCTCGATTAGTTACGCTATTTATGAGAGAACATATGTATGCCACCGTGTCTACTATTAGAAATAAATTTTTCCTAAGTTTGTGAGGACGTACGGCACGAGCATGCATCATATTAAATTACCATTCACATAATTACATTGTTCCTCCCCTTATAAAATTCTTGCTCGGTTATGTAACTCTTATCCATTATGGCATTGTCTCACCAAGGGGTACATGTTAATGGTGTAGATGGCACGCACCAAGCAGACTGCTCGCAAGTCCACCGGAGGCAGGGCTCCTAGCCGTCAGCTTGCTCCACGTACCCGTCAACGTCAGATGTTCCTTGGAGAGTTTGGGATGCCTACACTCTTGTGGAGAGTGCTCAGCTATGTAGGCTATCCTGATGGAATGGAACCCCGCTACTTCTGGACGAATGAGCGGTTGGGAGAAGGTCTCTTAGTTACTGTGGAGGCCGTTGTTCGTCCCCGAGGTGATGATTCTGAGTGGATAGGCTGGTGTTATGAGTCAACTGGCAGGACTGCTGAAGAAGCAACTGGCAGGGCAGCCTTTGGGATCCTAAGAGATATCATGGATTGTTTTCCACAGGAGCTGGCAGCCGCTTTGGTTGGAGTTTTTCCGAGGGGCAACCCCTCCATTGACTCATGGCAGCAGGCAAGAGGAAGACCCTTGGAGATTGGTGTAGTAGAAGGGTAGAACAGTGATAACCCTGCCATGAGCGCCATGTTCGCAATGATGAGAGTGTTAGATGGAGTTGAAGGTAGCCTCAGACGTGTGTCTGGTGCTCTTGGTCATGCCCACGAGGATCGACGTCAGCTTCCGAGGGAGCACGACGCCGAGATTGAGAGGCTCACTGAAGAGATGACTTGGTTAACTCACCAGCAAAATGCAGCCTGGACCAGGGAAGATGTCCTGAGAGCTCGACAGTTTGAGCTGTGACAGCAGCTGGCCAACGCGGAAGAATACAACGATAATCTGCATGAAGAGGTTCATCTGCTGAACAATCAGCTCCACCCTTATGTCCCACCTAGGGCCGCTGAAATGGATCTAGAAGGGTACGAGGAAGGAGAGGAAGAAGTGGAGCCTAAAGAAGAAGTAGAACCTGAGGAAGGAGATGATCCTGCGTCTAACCTCGATAGTGATTATGATGAGGATTAGATCACTTAGCACTTAGTGGAAGGACTAAATGTATCACCTTTATTCGTGTAATGGACCTGTAGCTTGAATTTGGCATTAGTAAGCCCGACTATCATGTAATGTTGATTAATCGCACGTTTGGATGAACATCAATGCAATTCCAGTCCGTTGTCGGTAATCATGATTAAATTTGCATGCGTTATGAGCTCGATAAGTGGTCAAATTGGTGATGTCATGTTGCGAGAATGAATTGTTATGCCTCTGTTTATTGTGCTTTTGAGAATTTTCTCCAGTAATTTCAGTTTGGCATGAGTACCTAATTCATCTGCAATCTCTTGACATCAACCAATAATCGCTTATTGTTGCAACTTCGCAGATGACGCGCACCCGTGCTAGAGCTGGTGGCAGCCAGGATGGCAACCAGGATGACTTGCCACCCCCACCGCCGTCGTCTGCTCAGGAGTTCTTTACCCAGTTCCTAGGTAGCCAGAGGACAATGGAGGAAGCTTTGCGCCTTATCGCGCAAAACATTGCTCGTGGCCACCCACATCAACCAAGGGCCGAGCCAAATCAGCACAGTACATTCAAGGAGTTTCTGGACACGAAGCCTCCGATCTTTAAGGTGGCTGAGGAACCACTAAAGGCCGATGAGTGGCTGAATACCATTGAGCAGAAATTCCGTCTGCTAAGGGTCATAGAGCACCTGAAAGCTGAATATGCTTCTCATCAGCTGCAAGGACCAGCAGAAATCTGGTGGACGCACTTCCTGTCGTCTCTGCCTGCTAACGCACGAGTGACCTGGGAACAGTTCAAGCTGGCTTTTAGGGGACACCATATTCCCCCAGGCCTGATGTGCATGAAAGCAGCCAAATTTATGAGGCTCACTCAAGGAATAAAGTCACTCACAGAATATATGCATGCATTCAACAACTTGTCAAGATATGCTCCAAGTTTCATGGATACTGAAGAGAAAAAGATAGAGAGTTTCAAGCGAGGTTTGGGTACTAAACTGATGAAGACTATGGCAAATTCTCGATGTGCTACATATAATGAGTTTATTAGTGATGCCTTGACCCAAGAAAACCACAACAACATGCATGCAGTTGCTAAGGGTCGCAAAAGGACATATGAGGCCGGTGCATCCGGGTCCTTCCAGTCAAAAGCACCGATCACAGCTAGGCCACAATTCTGTCCACCTGCACCCAAGTTTAGGCCTCCACCACCGAAAGCTCAGAATAATAGGCCACAGAAACAATTTCGTAAGGCATTCACTATTGCCTTACCAAAAGGAAATGGCAATCAGGACAGCTCCACCGGATTCAGAAGTAATCAACCATGTTTCAACTACAACCAACTGGGTCATTCGTCCAAGGAATGCCCCCACCCCAAGAGGAATAGCAACCAGAATCAGAACAATCAGAGACAGGCAAATGCCAGGGCACGTCAGGGACAAGTGCATTATACAGCTGTGGAGGAAGTTCCCGCCAGAGAAGTTGTCACGGCTGGTATGTTTCTTGTCAACAAGCATCCCGCTGTTGTTTTATTTGATTCGGGAGCTTCTCATTCATTTATGAGTCAAGCATTTGCATCTAGACATGATCAAGAAATAATTGAAGTAAGCAAAGGGGGTTTTAACATAAGTTCAGCAGGGGGAACTGTTGCTACCAAAAAGATAGTAAAAACGTACTCATCTCGATACAAGGGAGGGAGTACACAACAGATTTGATAATATTGCCGGGGTTGTCGATAAGTGTAATCTTAGGCATGAATTGGATGAAGTATCATGGTGCTCTTATTGACACTAGCACCCACACTATTATGTTGAGAGAACCCATGGGAGGGAATGCTTTTCTAGTCCCACTCTCCCGCGATTTCAAACCCCAACATTTAACCTGTGCTATCCAAACCACCACAATATGTGATATCCCCGTGGTTTGTGAGTTTCTGGATGTATTCCCAGAAGAATTACCAGGTCTACCACCAGATAGGGACGTGGAATTTAAGATCGAGTTAGTGCCAGGTACCGCACCCATATCCAGAAGGCCCTATAGAATGCCACCCAATGAGTTAGCGGAACTTAAGGTTCAATTGCAAGATCTATTGGACAAGGGTCTTATCCAACCTAGCTCATCTCCGTGGGGATGCCCAGCCTTGTTTGTGAAAAAGAAGGATAAGTCACTGAGAATGTGTGTAGATTATAGACCACTCAATGCGGTGACCATCAAGAACAAATATCCGTTGCCCTGCATCGACATCTTGTTCGACCAGTTAGCAAAGGCAAAAGTATTTTCCAAAATTGACTTGAGATCAGGTTACCATCAGATAAAGATCAGACCGGAGGATATACCTAAAACTGCTTTCTCTACTAGGTATGGCTTATACGAGTATTTGGTTATGTCTTTCGGACTAACAAATGCTCTAGCCTATTTCATGTACCTAATGAACTCGGTATTCATGCCCGAACTTGATAAGTTCGTGGTCGTGTTTATCGATGACATATTGATTTATTCAGAAAATGAGTCAGATCATGAGGAGCATCTGAGGATTGTCCTATCCAGACTGAGGGAGCATAATCTATATGCCAAGTTTAGCAAATGTGAATTTTGGATGAGCAAAGTGCTTTTCCTAGGTCACATTTTATCAAGAGATGGAATCTCTGTAGACCCATCAAAAGTACAAGAAGTCATGGATTGGAAAGCCCCAACTTCGGTTCACGAAGTTCGGAGTTTTCTAGGGTTAGCAAGATACTATCGTCGGTTTATTCTAGATTTCTCAAAGATAGCTAAGCCTATGACCAGACTACTTTAGAAAGATGAGAAGTATCAATGGACACCAGAATGTGAAGCAGCTTTTCACACCCTCAGAACTTTGTTGACTACAGCACCTATGTTAGCACAACCAGACATTGAAAAGCCGTTTGATGTATTTTGTGATGCATCAGGAATAGGTTTGGGATGTGTACTTATGCAAGAAGGGAGAGTAATTGCATATGCCTCTCGGCAATTGAGAAAACATGAAGTCAACTACCCTACACATGATTTGGAACTTGCAGCCGTTGTTCATGCATTAAAGATATGGAGACATTACTTGTTGGGCAATGTATGTCATATCTATATTGACCACAAAAGTCTCAAGTATATCTTTACCCAGCCAGAACTGAACATGAGACAACGAAGATGGTTAGAATTGATTAAGGACTATAATTTAGAAGTGCATTACCATCCAGGTAAAGCAAATGTAGTAGCCGATGCACTTAGTCAGAAGTCTCATTGCAACACTATGGAAGCATTGTTGGAAGATGGATTCAACTTGTTACATCCTGCTGTACTACACAATATCACAATCAGTTGTTCACTTGAGAGCAAAATCATAGAGCTACAGCAGACAGATGTAGGAATAAGTCACATCAAGAGAAAAATGCAAGAGCAAGAAACCAAACATTTTAGATTGGACGAAAGAGGTGTATTATAGTTTGAGGACCGACTAGTGGTACCAAAAGACCGTGAGCTAAGGAATCAAATTTTAGAAGAAGCTCACTCATCCAAATTGTCTATCCATCTGGGTAGTAGTAAAATGTATCAAGATTTAAGAACCCATTTTTGGTGGACTAAGATGAAGAAAGAGATCACAGCCTACGTTGCTAGGTGTGATAACTGCAGTAGAGTAAAAGCTGTCCATATGAAAACTGCTGGATTACTTCAGCCATTGCCTATTCCAGGATGGAAATGGGAGGAAATCAGCATGGATTTTATCACAGGCCTTCCAATGACGCCACAAGGTCACGATTCAATATGGGTTATTGTTGATCGTCTCACCAAGTCATCACATTTTGTACTAGTTCACACAACATATCACGTGGGGAAATACTCCGAGTTATATGTTTCCTAGATCGTGACACTGCATGGAGTACCCCGGACTATAATCTCAGATCGAGGACCACAGTTCATAGCTCATTTCTGGGAGCACTTACACCTGGCTTTGGGAACCAAGCTAATCAGAAGTTTAGCTTATCATCCGCAAACTTCAGGACAGACAGAGCGAGTGAACCAAATCCTAGAAGATTTACTTAGAGCTTGTGTTATATCTTCAAAAGGTTCATGGGAGAAATGGTTACCTTTAGCTGAATTCTCCTATAACAATAGTTATCAAGCGAGTATCAAAATGGCTCCATTTGAAGCCTTGTATGGCAGAAAGTGTAGAACTCCATTGAATTGGATTGAGCCCGGTGAAAGGAGATACTTTGGTATTGATTTTGTCAATGAAGCCAAAGAGCAAGTACGTATCATCCAACAACACATGAAGGCAGCTCAATCAAGACAGAAGAGTTATGCCAATAGAAGAAGAAGACCACTAACTTTTGAAGTGGGTGACTATGTATACTTGAGAGTATCACCCATGAAAGGTGTGAAAAGATTTGGGATGAAAAAGAAGCTTTCACCAAGATATGTAGGGCCATACAAAATTTTAGAACGAAAAGGGAAGGTTGCGTATAAGTTACAACTTCCACCTGAGATGAGTGCAATATTTAATGTGTTCCATGTTTCTCAGTTAAAGAAATGTCTTCGAGTACCTGAAGAAGCTATTGCACCCACCAATGTGTAGCTCCAATCGGATTTGACCTATGAAGAAAAGCCAATTCGAGTATTAGAAGAGATGGAGAGAGTGACAAGGAGTAAGATTATTAAGTTCTATAAGGTGGTGTGGAACAATCATAGTGAACAAGATGCTACGTAGGAAAGAGAAGATTATCTACGAGAAGTTTATCCCGCCTTTTTCCAAGAATGGTAGGTCTTGCAAATCTCGGGACGAGATTTTTATAAGGGGGAGGGGCTGTAACACCTCGGGTGTTAGCCTTGCATAACTTGACTTGCATAACATGAGCATGATCATCACACATTCATAAACAAACAATTACAATTGAAACATTTGATTGAAACATCTGCAACATTTGCTTGTTATCGCATGTTTCATTATCATATGCAACCTTTCTCGTTATTTCATGTCTCCATGTGTATCTGCAAATGTTCATGAATGAAAACATGTACTTGGTAGATGTGAGTCACAAAAACATGTAACCACACTTGGGTTAACAATTAGAACATTGTTCATGAAAGTCACTTTTCTTAATCTAGCCTTTAAGGCATGTTTCCTATGATTGCCCTAACTAGCTCTATGAGTGACTACTACATAAAATGATTGAATGACCTTGCAAATTGCTTAAACATGCTTAGGATATCATTATGAACAACTTTGGTATTTAGGGCTAGGGCTAATTTGGTCATTTAGTCATGGTTTGAGTATGTATCATCATTTCAAAGTGACATGTTTGACTAAAGTTGAACTAGGTGCTAGAGACCTTGCATGGAGGAGTTCACTAAAGCAAAGTTGTAGTGTTTGACATTAGGAACAACTTTTATTTTTGGGTCTTTGACTGATTCAGCTCCTAACATGTGTGAATTTGGATCACAAAAATCAAAGAAATCAACAATTTCAACACTTAGCAAATTTTTGCTAAGTCATGAACACTGACAGCCTGACAAGCCGACCTTGAGCATGATTTTACTCCATTTCTGTTGCGAATTAGAGCAAGTGCTTTGAACAAGTATTGTAGCTAGTACATAGGTCTACAAATTCGGTTTAGGAAGTTTTGGCTAGAAGTCCATGGATTAAGAGTTTGTTCAACTTGAAAACCGGCTGTCAGGCGTCCCATTTCGATTTCTATCGAACTGAATCGGCCAGCTCGGTGGCCGACCGGCTCAGAGCCTATGCGCCGCATGGTGGCCAGCCACGGCCGCGCGTCGTCGACGCCCTGCCTAGTGCAGCAGAGCTAGGCCAGTGCGTGCCTTAACCTTCCCAGCGCCCGCCCGCACTCAGCCGCGCACCCCATTTGCTTCGCCTCGGTTTCCTTCTCGCCCGCAGCAGCAGCCGTCCCAGCGCAGAGAGTCCGCCGTCGCCCTTGCCGACGATAGCTCGCACCGAGCCGCCTTCTTGTCACCACAGCAGCACCACAGGATCCCCAGTGACCCACTACCTTCACCCACGCTTGCTAACCGCACCTGGTAAGTAGCAGCGCCGTGCGCTAGCTCGCCAGAGCTTCCCTGCCGTGCCCGTCACCATGGCTAGGGCACATCCCTCCACCGGAGCCCGTGTAACCGTGCGTGTTAAGTTCGCCTGAGCCCAGGGATACTCGTTCGTGCCCTTTTTCGCTTCGCCGTGGCCTCCACCGGCGTACCGCCGTGGTCCAGCCCCGCCGCTCTGCCATAGCCGCCGCCGTCGTCATTACCGTCAACGATTGAGCCGGCCAGTGGCTCAGTAGATTCGCTAGGTCATGTAGATTATGTCGTGAAGACCTCACCGCCGGCAGCCTCG